>NC_142743.1:18080406-18112906 GCF_051943395.1 Hippocampus bargibanti
AATAGCCTTTTCTTTCTTTGTTTTCGGTACAACAGATTAAAAATGGTCTCTTCTTTACATCATTTTATCATGTTAGGGTAAACGCCAGACGAGGTACAAGTCAATTGCTCGTTGTTTTTTTCTTTACCTCCTTCACTGCCTTTGTCATTTTCACTCAAATTGCAGGACCCTCAGAATATTACAATACAATCCAATACAATACATCCTAATTTATATAGCGCTTTCACAACAGCTGCAGCTGTAACAAAGCGCTTTACATGATAGTCAACAGAAAGGAAAATAATAAAGACAACAGGAACACAAAAACATGGATAGTATTACAATCTAACGACTTTCCCGATGTACTCTATGACATTTGAGTACAACACCTTATTACATGAACCAGTTCTAGATGAAAGAGGAGAGGATGAAAGGATGAATATTGAGTTTTAGGACTACATAAAGATTCTATTTAGTGTTAACAAACCTTAGACTCTCTTCTTTTAGCAGAAAAAAATAGTTATTTCCCAAGTTATATGAGTCTGGAGTTATCTCAGTTTGAAATGGGGGCGGCTGTACAAAATACAATACATATTGATTTGTATTGCGCTTTAACAACAGTTGAAGCAGTAACAAAGCGCTAACATGGACAAAAGGAAAATGCTGCTGCCTCCTGGAAGGGAAAAAAAAACATGGCCACAGGTCTGACCAGCGCTTTATCAGCACCCCCGCAAGAAAAAAAACAAAACCCGAGCAAATTCGTGAATGGCGTTCCACGTCATACTTTTCAATTCCCGGATGAATTCGGGAATAGCAGCGAATAAGTTAACTATTATAACATCCTCACAGTTTGACTGATGACAGGTGGGATGTCGCTACCTGTGTAATGGTGCTCTTTGTGGGAACGTGAGCACTTATATCTGTTCTTGTTTGTTTCAGGCGAATGACTTCACCCATCATAGGGTGCTTTTGCTGGAATGGCTAATGAATGACATCATCAGGAGGAAGTAAGCTCGACCAGAGTGACTCACACAACAAATGTGTGTCCGTGCATGCACGTTTGGATCTGGAGTGTCGAGGGGTAGTTAATGGATAAAACCGCAACACCTGCTCCCTCTTTATGGGCGCCCAGTAGGCAGCTACTGTATGTGATGTTGCCATATTGTTTCTCCTTTCAGTTCACTGGACAATGATAACATTGGCAAGCAAGTGTGAAATCAACTCCGCTAATGAAATGATCTTGTTTTGAACCAAAAGCGGGGGAAAGAAACTGCATTCAAATGGGAAAATGCATTCTAAGAATATATGCAGTATATTGTAGTGGTTCAATTCATTTGTTCCAGCCTCCCCTGAAAATAACAGTATTGTATCAGAGGTGGAAGAAGCAGTAAGGACTGCAAAATAGAACTTCAGTAAGCCATTACTGAAGCTGCTGGCACGTAATTCAGTAATTACGTGCCAGCAGCCATTACTGAAGCTGCTGGCACGTAATTCAGTAATTACGTGCCAGCAGCCATTACTTTTTGTTATGCATCGCATCCTCGTGGAGCATCAACTGGGAAGAGGGATTTCCTCCCCGCCCACATACTCTACGCAGCCAATCCTAAGCGAGCTCGGCGGATCGGAGCCTGAACTTATTGGCAACACATCAGCATAGCTGGGCTCTGATTGGTCAGCCTTGGTGTCCGTCACGTAAACATCCAGCCCTTGAAACCTCCAACGTGTGTGCATATGTGTGCGTGAAGCACAGTACGCAGCCAATCGCAAGCGAGCTCGGCCATAAAAATGGCGCACAATACAAAATCCAATTTACAGCATCTCTGTCCGAACATTTTTCGACATACCCACAAAAATGTTCGTATGTACTGTTAATCGTAACTCGAATGTTCGTAAGTTGCAGAGTGTTTGTACTGCGTACTGTGATTCAGTAAAATGGCAAAATTAATCATTCATATTTCCTAAATAATATATGCATGTGAGTATTTGCATTGTATATATCTACATGAGTTGCTCCATGTTTTTATTGAAATGTATGCAAGCCTAACCAAAAAAAAAAGACCTGCAATAGAGCTCACATCATGAAAAACATGGATCGCATGGGACCACGGTGTACTTGTTGGTTGGGCACCGAGAGCTACTTCTACGTTTGCAGTTGATTATTATTCAGCTATATTAATCAACGAATATTCAACATGCAATGAATATTCAGTTGATTTCAAATGAATAATCATCTCTCCCCCTCTTTGCTGATTGTCTATTCATTTTCTAGCATTCCTGTATCTGCCATCAAATACACCCTTCGGGATTTTTTATGACAATATTTCTCTTTTTTAATTTGTATTAAAAAGGTTTAAAAATGATACCTGTACTGTATTATATTTCGGAGCATTAGGCTAGTTTGGATTGTGCGTGTGTGTGTGTAGGCAGACAAAGTCACAGAAGCATGCACGCAATGACATCTTTGGGAAAATGAGAATGCATTATGCACGGCTTCCGTGTAACAACTACAAATAATTAATTTCCGATCTGGTCGCCTCGCGATGGTGCAAAAGGGCCCTTCAAAAACGTTCAAATATTTAACAACTTTCTCTGTTAAACAGATGACAAAGGGCTGGAGTGTGGTTTTTTTAATTAGTTGGTATTATTCCAAGGAGGAAAAGAACAAGAACTGGAATTTGGAGTGGAGGGTAGGAAAAAAAGGCTATTTGTGTTGGCGCCTTGGGTGGAATCAAAGCTTCTGTTCTGTTTCTGCTGCCAATAAAGTGACGGCTGATTGCAAGGAAGATGTAACGCTGAGAATGATTCACTTCAGGTCAAGATTTAGTTTTAAAGGACAACCGACGTCTTCAGACAAGTTGTGTCCATGATGTTGCCATATTGTTTCTCCTTTCAGTTCACTGGACAATGATAACATTGGCAAGCAAGTGTGAAATCAACTCCGCTAATGAAATGATCTTGTTTTGAACCAAAAGCGGGGGAAAGAAACTGCATTCAAATGGGAAAATGCATTCTAAGAATATATGCAGTATATTGTAGTGGTTCAATTCATTTGTTCCAGCCTCCCCTGAAAATAACAGTATTGTATCAGAGGTGGAAGAAGCAGTAAGGACTGCAAAATAGAACTTCAGTAAGCCATTACTGAAGCTGCTGGCACGTAATTCAGTAATTACGTGCCAGCAGCCATTACTGAAGCTGCTGGCACGTAATTCAGTAATTACGTGCCAGCAGCCATTACTTTTTGTTATGCATCGCATCCTCGTGGAGCATCAACTGGGAAGAGGGATTTCCTCCCCGCCCACATACTCTACGCAGCCAATCCTAAGCGAGCTCGGCGGATCGGAGCCTGAACTTATTGGCAACACATCAGCATAGCTGGGCTCTGATTGGTCAGCCTTGGTGTCCGTCACGTAAACATCCAGCCCTTGAAACCTCCAACGTGTGTGCATATGTGTGCGTGAAGCACAGTACGCAGCCAATCGCAAGCGAGCTCGGCCATAAAAATGGCGCACAATACAAAATCCAATTTACAGCATCTCTGTCCGAACATTTTTCGACATACCCACAAAAATGTTCGTATGTACTGTTAATCGTAACTCGAATGTTCGTAAGTTGCAGAGTGTTTGTACTGCGTACTGTGATTCAGTAAAATGGCAAAATTAATCATTCATATTTCCTAAATAATATATGCATGTGAGTATTTGCATTGTATATATCTACATGAGTTGCTCCATGTTTTTATTGAAATGTATGCAAGCCTAACCAAAAAAAAAATACCTGCAATAGAGCTCACATCATGAAAAACATGGATCGCATGGGACCACGGTGTACTTGTTGGTTGGGCACCGAGAGCTACTTCTACGTTTGCAGTTGATTATTATTCAGCTATATTAATCAACGAATATTCAACATGCAATGAATATTCAGTTGATTTCAAATGAATAATCATCTCTCCCCCTCTTTGCTGATTGTCTATTCATTTTCTAGCATTCCTGTATCTGCCATCAAATACACCCTTCGGGATTTTTTATGACAATATTTCTCTTTTTTAATTTGTATTAAAAAGGTTTAAAAATGATACCTGTACTGTATTATATTTCGGAGCATTAGGCTAGTTTGGATTGTGCGTGTCTATGTGCGTGTGTGTGTGTGTGTTTGCAGACAAAGTCACAGAAGCATGCACGCAATGACATCTTTGGGAAAATGAGAATGCATTATGCACGGCTTCCGTGTAACAACTACAAATAATTAATTTCCGATCTGGTCGCCTCGCGATGGTGCAAAAGGGCCCTTCAAAAACGTTCAAATATTTAACAACTTTCTCTGTTAAACAGATGACAAAGGGCTGGAGTGTGGTTTTTTTAATTAGTTGGTATTATTCCAAGGAGGAAAAGAACAAGAACTGGAATTTGGAGTGGAGGGTAGGAAAAAAAGGCTATTTGTGTTGGCGCCTTGGGTGGAATCAAAGCTTCTGTTCTGTTTCTGCTGCCAATAAAGTGACGGCTGATTGCAAGGAAGATGTAACGCTGAGAATGATTCACTTTGGTCCACTAGAGGTCAAGATTTAGTTTTAAAGGACAACCGACGTCTTCAGACAAGTTGTGTCCATAATTTGTAAAATGGCTTCAAATGACTTCTACTGAGTGTATTTTAATAAGATTCCACCGCATATAGCCATATTTTACGTTTTAAGACTCGCGCTGAATATTCAGGAAATCTTGTTTTTGAGTTGGTGACGAGTCCGTACGTGACGTCACTAAAGGAACACCCCTGACCGAAAAAAAGACGCATTGTAGCGGTCCTTCCATCACGTCAATGTATTTTGCTGTACTTGTTTGGTCTGGGGACCTCGTGTTGCACCCAAAATCCGCCAGAAGAGGGCGTCCAAGCTCCATATAAGGAATTTATCAGCCTGTGGAAACGGAGGTGGCCACAGGAGGTCGCCATTTTGTGCCGCTTTATCGGTGAGACATTTCCCCTCAATGTTGCCTCAAAATGGCACGGAATAAATTCTTTAATCGATTGCAAACATGTATGCTTTCCTCTTCAGAACTATTTGAATCATATTCATAACTCGAGGTGTAACAAGAAAGCATATTCTCCGAATCTGAAGCCATTGATTTGATTCTCCAGCAATGCAAGACGTCTTAGCGTGATGTCACAAACTGGGGGCGGGACTTTCTGAAAATGTCGAATTCGCAGCTAATTTTTAAAACAGATTCTTGACATTTTACAGACATTTGTTATTGGTCGTTTTGCATGTTAAATAAAATATCACACTGCGTATTTAAGGTATCCTTACGATGCTATAAAACGTTTTTCTGATGTCAGTTAAGAAACAAAAAAGTGATGTCGGTTGTCCTTTAAAGTTAGTTTGTGAGTGCAGAAAATGTGGGAAGCAAGTCAACCCTGGCACTGGACTGGACACATTTTTTCGCAATTTATCGTCTGGCAGTGAATGAGTATGATGTGGAGCACCATTCACCCACATTTTGCCTTACCGGATTTTAGACAAGTCTCTTGCAGGGAGGGGGAGATAAAGCGCTGCTCAGATCTTTGGCAATGTTAGGGGCAGCATTTGCCTTTTGAACATCTGCCCCAACTTGCAGTTAACGTGAACATTCACCCACACTCCTTACCCTGATTTTAGACAAGTCTCTTTAAATGGGATCTCCCGGCGTCTGCAACTACACGGGCTTCTTCTCTCCCGCCCACTTCATTGAAGGCCTCTGGGCTTTCTTCGGCCGCCCTTCTGCTTCCTCCCCAGGGGGGTACACGGCACTCTTAGGCCACCATTAGTCCTGCTAATGGGCCTGACAACCGTGCCACATCCTCAACATTTAGACCTCCTCTTTCTCCGATATTGATATCGACCACTTTGGTGGGAAAGGGAGAGTGTGGCGGGTGTATGTGGTAGTCGCACGTCCGGTGATGGTCAGACAGTAAGTAGTTACAGTAAAATCGCACGTCCGGGCTTCAACACAGTAAGAGTACAGTAAAATTGAGTAGGTGCACAAGATCATTAAAGCAAAAAGCAAAGCTTGACTCACTAATGTAGAAAGGAAGTCGAGCCACAATTAAAAATGGAAAATTATAGGGAATAAAATCATTTACTAGAAGGATAAAAAAATGTTTTTCCACATACTAATGTTATTTATTTTGGAATGAAGATTTTTTTTTCTCATGATGGGGTTTTAATAATTGAATGATAAACTGTAATAACACGCTGTAATAACACGCTGTAGTTGTCCCTGAAAGGGTTAAAACACATTTCCACTGTCTTTCGAGTCAGTGTTCACACAGTTAAGTGTGAAAAAAAAAACATTCATTTCAACCTTGACTTCACACCATCTTACACCAGGGGTGTCAAATTCATTTCCATCGCATGGTTGATTTTAGTTACAGACGCTCCGCTCCTCAACTTACGAACATTGAAGTTATAAATAACGGTACATACGAACATTTTTGCAGCTACAGTATGTCGGAAAATGTTCGGAAAGAGATGCTGTAAGTTCGATTTGGTATTGCGCGGCTTTTTCCGGACGAGCTCTCTTGCGATTGGCTGCGTACTGTGCTTCACGTACACGCATGCACACATTGGAGGTTTCAAGGGCTGGATGTTTATCTGACGGACACCAGGGCTGACCTGAAGTGTTGCCAATGAGTTCAGGCCTCATTCCACCGAGCTCGCTTACGATTGGCTGTGTAGAATATGTGGGCGAGGAGGAAATCCCTCTTCCCAGTTGCCGCTCCAGGACAACGCGATGCATAACAAAAAGTAATGGCTGCTAATTCAGTAACTACGTGCCAGCAGCTTCAGTAATGGGTTACTGAAGACCCAAGGATATAAGTCGTCGTACTACAGTAGGTGTGGATTTATTTTACGACTGTTAGAGTGTCTTTGTTTTATACTTCCCCGTTCAGTGTTTGACTTAAACATACATTCCATAGAAGACATCGCACTGAAGCAACTTACGAACAAATTCACCTTATGAACGACCGCTCGGAATGTATCTCGTTCATATGGTGGGGAGCGGCTGTACAGGTCTTTCAGCCAATAGAAAGTTGGATCGAGTCATGATCAACTGGGCAACATTTTCACAGGAAGTGGTCCAATTCGGCGTGTCTATACAGTAAAGTCTCGTTATATCGATATCGGATATATCGATAGTCCCGGTTATATCGATACTATTTCTATGCACGCACGGAGAAAATTACATGCAAACAGGGTCGGATATATCGATAGTCCCGGTTATATCGATATTTTTTCGGACTCCCTTGAATATCGATATAACGAGACTTTACTGTATTTCATAAATGATGAGCGGTCCTGTGCAGCAGATGGCACGAAGCTCAGTCGAGTGCTTTAATTGGAAATTAATATATGTTGAGGCAGCTAAGTGGCCGTCACTCGTGTACCGGGCGGGGCCTTACGAGATTCATTTCACGGCGTTTTCTGCCAATCATCGGCGTACGAGATATCGACCAACCTACCTCATTCACAAAACGCGGACTAAGCTGCTTTAGGAGCTTGAGGCTCAAGTCGGCTTAATGTACATCTTGAAACTCGTACCGGAGCTTAGCCGCCCACTTTGCTCGACAGCACTGCCTTTGGTAGCAATTTGGAAAAACAGATGCATTTGTAAATTGATCTTAATTATAAGCCAAAATGGCCGATGGCCATTTTGTTGAGTTTTCCTAAGCATTTAAACCCATCGGGTTAGATTAGAAAACCTAAAAACCATTAACGATGCAATGTGCAAGAACGTGATAAGCTAAATCGACATCATGTACTCACCCAATTTGCCCCAAAATAAACTAACATGCTTCAAGGGATGGGAAGATTGACAGTAGGGAAAATTAACAGTCTTTAACTCATTCAGTGCCATTCACGAATTTATTCGGGAATTGACAATATGACGTAGAGCGCCATTCCCGAATTTGTTTTCTTTTTTCATGCTTGGGTGCTGATAAAGTGCTGGCCATGGCCTCTGGGAATATTTGTTTCTTTGCCACAAGGAGGCAGCATGTCCCTTTTTGTCCATGATAGCACTTTGTTCCAGCTTCAGCTGTTGTTAAAGCGCCATATAACCAATATGGATGTATTGCATTGTATTTTAGACAGCTGCCCTCATTTCAAGCTCATATAACTCCAGGCCCATATCATTTAGGAACTAACATTTTTTTTCTGACAAAAGAAGAGAGTCTAAGCACTGCATTGAATGTGTATGTAGTCCGAAAAGTCAATATTCTGAGGGTCCTGGAATTGGGGCGTATGAATACGTGGTCATGTGGTATAAAACAGCGCAATCAGTCATCATCCTAAATTACGGTTTTTCATTTTTGTTGTCGTTTTTGTTTTGTTTTTTCAACCCATGGCCTCTTTTGTTTAACATAATCACTTCCTGAAGATATGACTTTACTACTGTGTCAAGGCCCGGTGCGTTGATTCACGATAGATTATAGTGTGGTCCCACTTATGTAAAATCTGCTGCTGTTGCCTCTGGAGGGCCACTAATGTGGTTACATATGAATGGGGAGCATATACTATGAGTGGAACAAGAAATCTTGAGTAGGAATGGACAAGTCAAAATAACAGGTATCGGCATCTGTCTAATTCTGGCTTTTTTTCACGCTATCTGCTCTTACTAAAAGCTGCCAATACCAGCTAATGCAGTGGTTCGACAGACCGGTAAATCATCATGTGTGTCACTCTAATAGTATAGTTGTTCAGTTGGTCCAAGGATATCGGATATGTTGAAGTAATACAATTTGGCGGAGAGACAAACATGTTAGGGAGGAGCTCTGTTGAGCAAAGGGTTGCTACTGTGAGTTTTCATGGGCACTTGGGTTGTTCCATTGTTGCAAAATCAAATCAGCTAATGCCATATAGATGAGTGACGTTGAAGGGTGATGTGAGATGGCTTTTAAATAACCATAAGGTATTCAAGGTTCATAGTTTGTTGTGTACATGCGTGGGTTGTTGAAACACACACAAAATTGTCCAGTACAGTACAGTGGGGAAAAGAACGTGGAGGTTAGACATGAAATAGAATAGAGTTCCTACCTGGAGTCGCCTTCTTCGAATGATGCCAGAATCATCCATGGTGATACCTCTTGGAGGGTGTCTGGAGCCCCTTGAGTTTCTTTTTCTTAAACGGGTTCACAAGACCACGCCACGTTGTCACGTGATTGACCCCCCGGCACGCGCCGCGAGTCAATTTAGCTTTAAAAAAATCGAAGCCTAAGTGGTCATTATTTACCAGCAATGTGGTGAATATCGCGAAGGCGAAGAGTATCTTGTACCACTGGCTTGTATCAATTCACCAAGCAGCGAGGAAGTGACAAACAAACACTCGGAAAATAAACCCCTCCGGTGTCGGGTCCAGAAATCCACGGGAGTGACACCGTGCAGGAGTTCCGTGAACGCGTCGCCATCATCACGCCAGATCAACTGCACATAGCTGTAAACACGTACATCAAGGCAATGCCGTTGCGGTCGCTTTCAGTTCCGCCTGAAAGCAGCGTCCACGCACAATGAATGTGTCCGGGCGCTCGTAACACGAACTCGGCTTCGTGTCATTGTGTTCCACCCCTTCCACCGCCCGCTCTACTTCAACCTCATCTCCGCCACAACAACCGCTTCCTACTACCCGGTGACGTTTAACTCTCCAGAGAACAGACGCTACTGCACGGAGGTTCAGGAAGGGAGGGGTGGGGAACGGATGGAGTTCACACATGGGACCCTCTGTCCGCCCCGCCACTCCCCAGCAAAGTGCCCGGGCAAAGAATTTGATTGTATGAAAATCGATTTAACGTGATATTTATGAACAAGAGGCATCAAGCTAAAAGGCGGTAAAGTCCTATACAGTAAAGTCTCGTTATATCGATATCGGATATATCGATAGTCCCGGTTATATCGATACTATTTCTATGCACGCACGGAGAAAATTACATGCAAACAGGGTCGGATATATCGATAGTCCCGGTTATATCGATATTTTTTCGGACTCCCTTGAATATCGATATAACGAGACTTTACTGTATTTCATAAATGATGAGCGGTCCTGTGCAGCAGATGGCACGAAGCTCAGTCGAGTGCTTTAATTGGAAATTAATATATGTTGAGGCAGCTAAGTGGCCGTCACTCGTGTACCGGGCGGGGCCTTACGAGATTCATTTCACGGCGTTTTCTGCCAATCATCGGCGTACGAGATATCGACCAACCTACCTCATTCACAAAACGCGGACTAAGCTGCTTTAGGAGCTTGAGGCTCAAGTCGGCTTAATGTACATCTTGAAACTCGTACCGGAGCTTAGCCGCCCACTTTGCTCGACAGCACTGCCTTTGGTAGCAATTTGGAAAAACAGATGCATTTGTAAATTGATCTTAATTATAAGCCAAAATGGCCGATGGCCATTTTGTTGAGTTTTCCTAAGCATTTAAACCCATCGGGTTAGATTAGAAAACCTAAAAACCATTAACGATGCAATGTGCAAGAACGTGATAAGCTAAATCGACATCATGTACTCACCCAATTTGCCCCAAAATAAACTAACATGCTTCAAGGGATGGGAAGATTGACAGTAGGGAAAATTAACAGTCTTTAACTCATTCAGTGCCATTCACGAATTTATTCGGGAATTGACAATATGACGTAGAGCGCCATTCCCGAATTTGTTTTCTTTTTTCATGCTTGGGTGCTGATAAAGTGCTGGCCATGGCCTCTGGGAATATTTGTTTCTTTGCCACAAGGAGGCAGCATGTCCCTTTTTGTCCATGATAGCACTTTGTTCCAGCTTCAGCTGTTGTTAAAGCGCCATATAACCAATATGGATGTATTGCATTGTATTTTAGACAGCTGCCCTCATTTCAAGCTCATATAACTCCAGGCCCATATCATTTAGGAACTAACATTTTTTTTCTGACAAAAGAAGAGAGTCTAAGCACTGCATTGAATGTGTATGTAGTCCGAAAAGTCAATATTCTGAGGGTCCTGGAATTGGGGCGTATGAATACGTGGTCATGTGGTATAAAACAGCGCAATCAGTCATCATCCTAAATTACGGTTTTTCATTTTTGTTGTCGTTTTTGTTTTGTTTTTTCAACCCATGGCCTCTTTTGTTTAACATAATCACTTCCTGAAGATATGACTTTACTACTGTGTCAAGGCCCGGTGCGTTGATTCACGATAGATTATAGTGTGGTCCCACTTATGTAAAATCTGCTGCTGTTGCCTCTGGAGGGCCACTAATGTGGTTACATATGAATGGGGAGCATATACTATGAGTGGAACAAGAAATCTTGAGTAGGAATGGACAAGTCAAAATAACAGGTATCGGCATCTGTCTAATTCTGGCTTTTTTTCACGCTATCTGCTCTTACTAAAAGCTGCCAATACCAGCTAATGCAGTGGTTCGACAGACCGGTAAATCATCATGTGTGTCACTCTAATAGTATAGTTGTTCAGTTGGTCCAAGGATATCGGATATGTTGAAGTAATACAATTTGGCGGAGAGACAAACATGTTAGGGAGGAGCTCTGTTGAGCAAAGGGTTGCTACTGTGAGTTTTCATGGGCACTTGGGTTGTTCCATTGTTGCAAAATCAAATCAGCTAATGCCATATAGATGAGTGACGTTGAAGGGTGATGTGAGATGGCTTTTAAATAACCATAAGGTATTCAAGGTTCATAGTTTGTTGTGTACATGCGTGGGTTGTTGAAACACACACAAAATTGTCCAGTACAGTACAGTGGGGAAAAGAACGTGGAGGTTAGACATGAAATAGAATAGAGTTCCTACCTGGAGTCGCCTTCTTCGAATGATGCCAGAATCATCCATGGTGATACCTCTTGGAGGGTGTCTGGAGCCCCTTGAGTTTCTTTTTCTTAAACGGGTTCACAAGACCACGCCACGTTGTCACGTGATTGACCCCCCGGCACGCGCCGCGAGTCAATTTAGCTTTAAAAAAATCGAAGCCTAAGTGGTCATTATTTACCAGCAATGTGGTGAATATCGCGAAGGCGAAGAGTATCTTGTACCACTGGCTTGTATCAATTCACCAAGCAGCGAGGAAGTGACAAACAAACACTCGGAAAATAAACCCCTCCGGTGTCGGGTCCAGAAATCCACGGGAGTGACACCGTGCAGGAGTTCCGTGAACGCGTCGCCATCATCACGCCAGATCAACTGCACATAGCTGTAAACACGTACATCAAGGCAATGCCGTTGCGGTCGCTTTCAGTTCCGCCTGAAAGCAGCGTCCACGCACAATGAATGTGTCCGGGCGCTCGTAACACGAACTCGGCTTCGTGTCATTGTGTTCCACCCCTTCCACCGCCCGCTCTACTTCAACCTCATCTCCGCCACAACAACCGCTTCCTACTACCCGGTGACGTTTAACTCTCCAGAGAACAGACGCTACTGCACGGAGGTTCAGGAAGGGAGGGGTGGGGAACGGATGGAGTTCACACATGGGACCCTCTGTCCGCCCCGCCACTCCCCAGCAAAGTGCCCGGGCAAAGAATTTGATTGTATGAAAATCGATTTAACGTGATATTTATGAACAAGAGGCATCAAGCTAAAAGGCGGTAAAGTCTAATGGAGCCTATAGCACTCCAAAATTCAACGAAAATTTTGTTTTTGCCATTTCTGAGTACTCTGCAATGATTTTTATATATAAAAATTCGACCAATTAAGTCCTGTTACCATAACACGTTTTATCAAATGTTTTCAATTGTTTATCCTTATAATAATAATAATAATTAATTAATAATAGTAATAATCCATTTAATTTATACGCACCTTTCAAAACTCTCAAGGACACTAGACAGGGGGCAGCCATTTTGCTTTGCTCTGCCACTTGCTGAAGACTGAAAATGGCATCTCAGTGCCTCAAGTAATGACCAAACATGACTGACCTGATTTTTGGGTTTGCTTATATTACATTCACAAGCTGAGCTCTGAATTCATTCACTGCCAGACGATGTGCAAAAATGTGTCCACTCCAGTGTCATTGTCACTCGAATTCCAGGACCCACAGAATATTGAGTTTTTGGACTACATAAACATTCAATGCAGAAGTTGGAAGAGGACCTTAGACATAGAAAATCTCAATCTCAATTGAGATTTTCGATGCACTTGTATGTGTATATATATATATATATATATATATAATAAATTCGATTTTTTTCATATATATATACAGTAAAGTCTCGTTATATCGATATCGGATATACCGATAGTCCCGGTTATATCGATACTATTTCTATGCACGCACGGAGAAAATTACATGCAAACAGGGTCGGATATATCGATAGTCCCGGTTATATCGATATTTTTTCGGACTCCCTTGAATATCGATATAACGAGACTTTACTGTATATATATATATATATATGAAAAAATTTCGAATTTATTATTATTTATTTTCTAAAATCGCTCAGCCACTGTGAGAAGTGAGGTGAAATATTCAGTTGGCGAGAATGACCCAGTTAGCAGCTTGTCATACTCTTCTATTACGCCGTTTTTTGTTATTAGCATTTAATAATTGATGAAAGCGCATGAATTTTGCATTTTTCTTCCCTCATTTATTAATTGTGTGATGTGCGAAGGCCAACATGGCACCGGTGGCAAAGGCAGGCACAGACATAAGCTTTCAGGAATGATGTCAGCCCGTTTGAAAAGACGCCCCAAAGGGAGGTCACGTGGGGTCAGCACTCCTGAGCAAAAAGCTCGGCATGAGGGCTTGGATGTGGAATACGTCTACAGCTTGCACGAGCTCATTTCCCGACACGTTAAGCCCGTCTGACAAATGCTACGTCAGCTCACATTTCTTCAAGTGCCTCGGACTGCATTCAAATTGGTGGTGTGTGCGTGTCAATAAAACGAAAAATAATACAATGGCGTGATGGTATTATTTTGCCGAAATATAAGTTGTAGTTCACTGTTCTTGCACAAATGTGAACATGAGCAGCAGATCAATTCATTGGAATTCTGTCATCACTGCCTTGGTTTTTCTTTTATTGTATAATGAGATGTTTATGTTATTTACAAGGTTGCCTGCTTCAGAGCAAAATCACACAGAAACAATCAAATTCAATCTCAATGCCCTTGAAGCTGAATGCTCTGAACGGCTCAGTCAAATGCGAGCCATTCAACAGGATTTTGCCAGTTTGTCAAGTTCGGAAGAGGAGGAGGAGACTTGTACCTTTTTATCAATTCTATTACGAAAACAAAATATATTTTTGCTTTGTATTATTGAAACAAAGCATTTTCTACCCAAAACAAATTGTCATTTGAAAGGCTCAGTAAGTCATTCACTGCCATTCCTGAATTTATTCTATATATATATGTGGAACTGTATAGTGCCACTTAGTAGTTTTTTGACAACGATACTAGTGCAGCGTGTTCTACCGGAAACAAATTCCTTGTGTGTTCTACATACTTGGCAATAAAGATGATTCTGATTCTGATATAATTTGGGTTTTGTTTTTTGGCGGTTGTGCCGATCAAGTGTTGGTCAGACCTCTGGCTATGTTTTTCCCTTCCACAAGGGGGCAGCATTTGCCTTTTGTACAGCTACCCCTACTTCAAGCTCAAATAACTCCAGAACCATATAACTTTTGGTTCATGGAATTTCACAAGTTTGATTTGCTTTCGTGGGCCAAATAAATGAATGTGGCCGGCCAGATTTGGCACCCCGGGCCTTGACTTTGACACCTGTGTAGTAGAGGGATATATCAATAGAAGTAGAATTACTGTACTGCAACCACATTGAAATCAGGTGTTTGTCTTTTTGTTTAATTGTTGTTTTGGGTCCAAGTTGTAGTCCATCATTAACCGAGGCTCATGGAGGAGTTACAGAAAGTTTGGGGGGGCGCAGTCAACTAATTAACTGCCATTCCCGAATTTGTCTGTGTTTTGGTTTTTCTTGTGGAGGATGCCGATAAAGTGCTGGTCAGACCTCTGGCAATGTTTTTTCCCTTACACGAGGGGGCAGCATTTAGCCAAATGTGTACAGTTTCCTCCACTTCAAGCTCAGAGAACTCCAGACCCATATAATTTAGGAATTAACTTTTTTTTCTGATAAAATAAGAGTCTAGGGTTTCTTACCGCTGCATTGAATGTTTATGTACACCTAAAACTCAATATTTTGTGGGTCCTGGAATTTGAGTGAAAATGACAAAAACCCTGGCACTGGGGTGGACACATTTTTGCACGTCTGGCAGTGAATGAGTTAAACTTATCATTAATGGGCAATTGCAGCTGCAATTACTCGATGCAACCATTCGAGAGCTTAATTTTTAGGCAGCCCAAACTGTACTACATGGTCTGGTGTCCACAGGAAACGTCTACCTTTCGACATCTACCTTTTCTCATCTGCATGCCTCCAAATCATGGGTGCTTCAGCCTTCCCTTCCGCTTTCTTTCTTCCCGTCTAAGTATAAGTGGGTCAGAGCGTAGCAGTGCTAAAAGCCTGCTCTCCGCAGAGAAGCTCCTCTAAATAAACCAACACGCAATCAGCAGTCATACATGCACAGAGCTGTCAGAGATACAGAAGAGAGGTGAGCTAAGGTGACTTCAACATCCCAAGTGATCTATAAGCACCATGAAGGGTTAAGTGGCTTTTAAACTGGGGGGGTGGTGTGACTTGACATTGGACAGATAGTTGTGAAGAGATCATCATTCTGAAGGTACCGGTAAGTGGTTCAAAAGCTGACTGGAAAATGTATTTGCTCCTTACATAATTTACATCTGACATCATTTGGAAATGGTGGTGTATATCACTCCATTTTACTAATGTACTTTTCTAAATATGAACACATTTTCAACATATTTAAATGCAGTAATTGAAAACTTTTCGGCGCCATTGCCAAATCTCAGAATTGTTTGTTTACTTTTAGTTCTTACTGACTGGCTGGTATATCATTAACATTATATTTCCCTCCACCACAGAGCTGTTATACTGAACTGGGTCATCATAACATATTATTGTAATACGTTTTTCTTCCCCTTCTTATGAAGCAATGAAAGGATATTAGCTAATTACATTTGAGTTGAATACTGTAAAAACATTATGCAGGAAAAAAAGAATACGGCCAAGTTACGACGGTGAAAAAAAAAAAATCATCGGCACCGTCCTGGACCCTCTGCACCCTGCCCACCACCTTTTCCAGCTACTACCCTCAGGCAGGCACAAAATGCAGCAGACATTTAAACAGCTTCTTTGGCGGAAAATTCTCATCCCTGGTATAGTGAACTCTGGCGCGAATGGCTGCCGCTGCTCACCCGCACACAAAAAAGATATCCTGTGACTGTAAAGTGTCCTTGAGAGTTTTGAGAGGCACTTTGACATTAAATGTATTATTATTATTAGTAGTAGTAGTAGTAGTAGTAGTAGTAGTGGTAGTAGTAGTAGTAGTAGTAGTAGTAGTAAAACAATAGTGAGTCCACAATTGGGTGATTGGCTCACCTGCAACTAAACGTATAGAAAAATTGGATGTTTGACTCACGATTGATCTATAAAGCTAGAATAGTACCTCTCCAGTCTTGGATTGTATTTATTAGCTTGGTTTACACCACTGGCCAAATCATTTTTGGAGAATGGGGACACCATGTGGACAGAGGATGTTACGTACTCAGTACGTCAAAAGGAAAAACATGTTGACGGCTTGCTGTTAGACACGGTGGTTAATCATTTATGATAGTTAACAGGTGAACTGTTTTGAAATACGGTTATGTAACGTGACGGTCAAAAGTAAGTTTTGCTCAGCATTGCGTGAGTCAACAGCATAGACGCAGTCAATGACAGAGGCTTTCTGTGTCAATTGTCGGGAGAAGAATCGGCACAATCCAATTAGCGTGGTTAAAGAGATGCCCTGAAAAGAAACTAGGACGACGTGTAACAAACTGAAGGATTACAGACCTGCCTGACACTGCGTGACCTCAACTATCAGGTATTTGGTACTTCAAAAATAAACTAGTAGCCCATACTGCACATTGAAATTACAGAAGCAAATGCTTCATTGGATAGATGGCATACATGGTAAGTCTCGCGATTTGGTCGGGAGACTCCCGATTTTGACCACAGAAAAAATATCCTGTGACTGTAAAGTGTCCTTGAGAGTTTTGAAAGGTGCTTATAAATGAAATGTATTATTATTATTTCGTCTGTGTAAGCTCTCAGTCGTACAGGAGTGGTCCATCGATGAAAAGGTTTCTTCAGCCGTCATCTGTACTTCTTTGAAGGTGTCGGACGTTTCGCTTCTATCCAAGAAACTTCGTCAGAAAACTAAAGTCTTACTGGTAGTTTAGGCCCTATATATACAGTAAAGTCTCGTTATATCGATATCGGATATATCGATAGTCCCGGTTATATCGATACTATTTCAATGCACGCACGGAGAAAATTACATGCAAACAGGGTCGGATATATCGATAGCCCCGGTTATATCGATATTTTTCGGACTCCCTTGAATATCGATATAACGAGACTTTACTGTATATATATATATATATACAGTAAAGTCTCGTTATATCGATATCGGATATATCGATAGTCCCGGTTATATCGATACTATTTCTATGCACGCATGGAGAAAATTACATACAAACAGGGTCGGATATATCGATAGTCCCGGTTATATCGATATTTTTCGGACTCCCTTGAATATCGATATAACGAGACTTTACTGTATATATATAAATATATCCATGTGCACCAAATCCAGCAGACATTTAAACAGCTTCTTCTCCCAAGCCATTAACTCTCGAAACAGTAACCCAAATATAACTGTATAATGCCTTGGCAATTTTTTTTATGAAGATACCAGTGCAGTGTGTTCTACCGGAGACAAATTCCTTGTGTGTTCTACATACAGTGATACCTTGGTTTACAAACGCCTTTGCTTATGAACTTTTCGGTTTACAAACGTTAAATTTATGAAAATTTTACCTTGGCATACAGACTTTTTTCATACACGGAGCAGCCTCAATTAGTCATGTGTCGTTCGCGAACGAGACTGTTTCTGTCGTCTATTCCCCGCCCCCAGTCCTCAATTAAAGCCATGTGATTGGTCAAGAACGCAGCAGTGAGGGGGGGGGTTTAAACATCAAAGAGACAGGCAGATGACAGTGAGAGTTTCAACTTTGATAGTTCAAAGGCAGTGTAGACTGCAAGGTTAAAATATCCCATCAATCAGGCTCCACAAACAACCTGAACAAGCCATCTGTACACTTGATGCAAAAAGCTATCAACCCAGCTAAACAGAACACAATTGATGCGGAACTAGATAAAATTATCACAAAGAAAGCACCTACAAGGGATCATTCCTCAAGATGGTGAAAGAAGAAGGTTATGTTCCTCATCAAGTGTTTAATGATGATGAAACCGGCCACTACATTCCATCAAGCCATCAACAACCATCACAAAGGTAAATAAAACGACTTTATTCTACAGTACAGTTTATTCAGTGCAATCCTGGGCACATCACGGTGAAGGAAAAACTTTGCACTCGGGACATCGAGCTGCTAGCCGTTAGCCTTCGGCCGCATTACCTGCCACGGGAATTCTCACACGTCATAGCCGTGACGACGTACATTCCCCCTACGGCAAATGGCGGCGCTGCCTCCGATGCCCTCATATCTGTTGTAAACAAGCTGCAAACCCAGTCCCCCAACGCCTTGTTTATCATCTCAGGGGACTTCAATCACATTTCCCTGAAATTCTCCCTCCCAACATTCACACAGTATGTAACTTGTGCCACCAGAGACAATAACATATTGGACCTATTTTATTCAAACGCCAAGGATGCATACAAACCCTCCCCCCTCCCCCCTCTCGGAAGAGCAGACCACAATATGGTTTATCTCCAGCCTGTGTACAAACCCCTTGTCCAGAGGCAACCAGCTGTGACCCGCACGATCAAAAGATGGTCCACAGAAGCTGAAGAAGCTCTGCGGGACTGTTTTGATTCAACCAGGTGGGAGCTCTTTACTGAGATTCATGGGGAAGACATTGACTCACTCACCAACACCATCACAGACTACATTAACTTTTGTGAACAAAACACCGTACCCACCAGGACTGTGCGGTGTTTTGCCAACAACAAACCATGGATTAATCCCGACATAAAAGTCCTCCTGAAGGAGAAGAAAAGGGCTTTTGTGTCGGGCAACAGAGAGGAACTGAAGGCCGTGCAGATCCAACTGAGGAGGAAGATCAGAGAGGGGAAGAAGGCCTACAGGATGAAAATGGAGGAGCAGCTGCAAGCCAGCAATGTCGCTGGTGTCTGGAAGGGCCTGAAAAACATCTCAGGCCACAAAAGCCCAGTGACATTGAACGAAAAAGACAAGGACTGGGCAGATGAACTCAACCGCTTTTTCAATCGGTTTGACAAGACGCCAGCCGCCCCCGGCCCCACCGTCAACTTCACCTGTAGCTGCACCTGCACCAACTCTCACTGTGGCCTTACCCTCCCTGCCCCCTCTCACGACCAGCTTTCCACAACCAACATCTGCCCTCCCAACCGTTGCCACACCCTCAGCCGCCACTCTGCCTCCTGGTTCCTGCCTGTCTGTCACAACTGCGCAGGTGAGGAACCAACTGAGGAGGATGAAGGTGAGGAAGGCAGCAGGTCCGGATGACATCAGTTCCCGACTCCTCAAGACCTGCTCCGACCAGCTGTGTGACATTGTCCAGCACTTGTTCAACCTGAGCCTGAAGCTGGGCAGAGTTCCACAGCTGTGGAAAACGTCATGCCTGGTCCCAGTGCCCAAGATTGCCAACCCCAAAGAGCTCAACAGCTACAGACCGGTGGCGCTGACGTCTCACCTGATGAAGACGCTGGAGAGACTCGTCCTCGCCCACCTGCGACCGCTGGCAAGCTCATCGCTGGACCCGCTGCAGTTTGCCTACCAGCCCAGCATCGGTGTGGAGGATGCCATCATCTACCTCCTCCATACGGCGTTGCTGCACCTGGAGAATGCTGGGAGCACGGTGAGGATCACATTCTTCGATTTCTCCAGTGCCTTCAACACCATCCAGCCCAGTCTACTGGGGGACAAGCTGCAGCATGCCGGAGTCGACCATCACCTCACATCCTGGATTACAGACTACCTCACAAACAGGCCACAGTACGTGAGGGTAAAGAACTGTGAGTCGGACAGGCTTCTCTGCAGCACCGGAGCGCCGCAGGGAACAGTCCTGGCTCCATTCCTCTTCACCCTCTACACCTCGGACTTCAACTACAACACCCCAACCTGCCACCTTCAGAAGTTCTCTGACGACTCAGCTATTGTCGGCCTCATTACAGAGGGAGACGATAGGGAGTACAGGGGACTGACAAAGGACTTTGTGGACTGGTGCCAGCAGAATCACCTCCAGATCAACACTGGCAAAACCAAGGAGCTGGTGGTGGATTTCTGCAGGAAACAATCGTCACCTGCACCATTGAACATCCAGGGTTCGGACATTGAGAGGGTGACCTCCTACAAGTACCTGGGTGTTACTCTCAACAATAAACTGGACTGGACAACAAACACGGATGCCCTAATCAAAAAGGGACAGAGTCGCCTCTTCCTCCTCAGGAAACTGAGGTCTTTTGGAGTTCAGGGGTCACTCCTAAAGACTTTCTATGACTCTGTGGTGGCATCAGCCATCCACTATGGCATTGTCTGCTGGTCAGGCAGCATCACCACCCGGGACAGAAAAAGACTGGAGCGCTTTGTCAAGCGGGCCAGTTCTGTCGTGGGCTGCTCGCTGGACTCTCTTGAGGAGGTGGGCAACAGACGGACGCTAGCTAAACTAAAAGCTATGACGGACAGCCCCTCCCACCCCCTCCTGCCCATCCTGACAGCTCTGGGTAGCTCCTTTAGCCAGAGACTATTACACCCGCGCTGCAAGAAGGAGAGGTACCGCCGCTCGTTCCTACCGACTGCTGTCAGGCTTCACAATTCCCAATGATCACATGTGAAAAAAAAAAAAAAAAAAAAAAAAAAAAAAAAAAAAAAAAAAAAAAAACTGGACACTTGTAAATATGGGTTGTTGCAATATATCTAAATGCATCTCTTGATTCTGCACTATGTACAGTCTTGTTTATAGAACGGTTTTTGCACATCTACATTTGCACAGTATACAGTTGACATTTTTATTTTGTTATGCTTAGAATATCTTGTTTTCTATCCTTTCACTCCCACCCCAACCCCATCCCTCTTCAATTGCTGCTGTGGACTGCAAATTTCCCCATTGCGGGACGAATAAAGGTATTCTGATTCTGATTCTGATTCTTTAATTATAATACCATAGCACATATTCAACATAAAATAGGGTATATTTTGTGTAGTTTTAAGGCTTAGAAAATTAGAAAGTAGAAAATTATGTTTTATGGGGACCTGGGAACGGATTATTCTCATTTTAATGGTTTCCTATGGGGAATTATTTTTTGGGATACACACTTTTCGCCTCACACACTCTGTCTGGGAATCAATTAAGTTTGTAAGCCAAGGTATCACTGTACTTGGCTCATAAAGATGATTCTGATTCTTTTTTTTTCAGCTGATTGAATAGCATTAAGGCAGACAGCCTTGATCAGAAATAGATCACCAATTTAGCCTGGGTGGACATGCTCACTATTTTTAATCCCATTGACGCAGGAGAAGAATTGGCCTTCTAAGAAGGATGTGACACAAGGAGGGGGAGGTTATAAATGAATGTCAAGGAAGGATCCCAGGACGAATCAGACGCCAGTCAGCGCATTAAACCCAGCAAGGTGTTGTCCTCCTGCCTCGCACCAGGCATCTCACACACAAGAGACCAACTTGAAAAGCCAAACCAACCATGGAAGGCGCTGCCCAGAACGCAATGGCCACCGCAGCCTTCGACCGGGAGTCATTCGCCAAGAAAGCCTTGAGGGCCACCACCAGAGGGGCTTCGTCTCATTTTGTGGGGAGCTCCATCATCATCCTGTCATCCTTCGCCGTGTCTACTCTGGCTATGAACTGTGGGAGAAAGATCCAGGAGTCTCGGCACAAACCCAATTCGAACTGACGACGGGCTGCGGGTGGACGGTGCATCTTTCTTGATTATGATAACATATCATACGTAATGATGTCTTCATTGCTTTGTATGGATAAAAGGAGAGGCAGAACTGTCACTTTAAACAGCGACTGCAAGGGATTTGCTGCAAAATTCGGCATCCATCTCAAATCAAGACCAGAGAAACGCCTTAACAATTTGCACTGAAAGATGTCTCATCCTATACATTTTTCTGTAAATACAGCATCTTGTGAGTTGTGTTTTTCAAACTTATTAGTCAAAAAATGACGACTGATCTCAAAAATCTCAATCTTTTTGTACTGTATTCACAATATGAAACGTGTCTAACACAAGAGAGCCTAAATTTGGCTTTAAGTTATAATTTTCTGTGATTATGAACATGCTTTTGCAAGTTATTTGAACGAGAATCGACGTTTCTATTTGAGTGAAGCAATGTTGTTGAATGGAAGCGTGTACCAGTCATTTGTTCTTAGAAAATGTCCAGTTTTTTTGTATTGCCAATAAGATGTATTTAAAAAAAATAATCATTTAAAATGATGTGTAACATTTTTACAGTGTGACCTTCCACAAGTGATTACAATGATTTTTGGGTGTCTTATTTGTTTGAGTAATGTGGATTTCCACCACATAAGGCTTTGAAAATAAGATGTAATTTTCCATACTGCCAGTAGAGAGCACCATTGGGTCTAAAAATAACTTGCCTCATCTTTTGCTCCTCACTCCAGTTCAAGCAAATAAGAACATCAATTTTTGACCCACATGGGAGAAATTTGCAAGTCTGCATATATTTTGTAAAAAATATTTTATGAGTAAAACAGATTGAACAAATGAAAATATTGCATATACTTGCAGTGCTGTCTGTGTGTGTCAAGTAACTCACACTACATGTAAAGTCAGTCCTCAGAGAGTGTCCATACTCGTCAACCTGCGCTCTGTGAAGAAGCGATGCGTCTGAGTTGGGTTTGTGATACCACCTGGCGCACTGAAGTAGGACAGCATGGACCGGTTGCTCAGCCGCTGTGCCGCCTTCTCGCCGTCCTCCTCGTCATCGTCCCTGAACAGCGATGAAGCAACAAGTGTGAATTTTCAGTGTGATTGATAAGCGCTCATCTCCTCGGGTCAAATGTTTGCCGAATTAAGCGTATGCCGGATATAAAGCGATTCACACTTTTGGGGATTTGAATGTTGATGCAAACAACTAATAATTTTTAAAGCACTTTGGACTTCCTTTTGATCTTAATAATTATAGGAACTCCCAATAACTTTGCTTTTCACAAGTTTTTGGACTTATAAAACCTGTTTCTGGACCTTTTATAGATTACTGTATCAAGGAAACAGAAAATCACAATTTAATTTAGTTATTAACTCATTCACTGCCATTCACAAATTCATTCGGGAATAGGACGTAGAGTGCCATTCCTGAATTTGTTCAGGTTTTGTTTTTTCATGCTTGGGTGCGGACAAAGCGCTGGCCATGGCATCTGGCAATGTTTTTTTCTTTTTCCACAAGGGGGCAGCATTTCCTCTTTTACCATGTCAGTGTTTTGTTCCAGCTTCAGCTGTTGTTACAGCGCTATACAGTATAAATCAATATGTATTGCATTGTATTTTGGACACCCGCCCTCATTTCAAGCTCATATAACTCCAGACCCATATAATATAGGAATTAATTATTTTTTTCCGATTAAAGAAGAGAGTCTAAGGTTCCTTACGCTGCATTGAATGTTTATGTGGTCCTAAAACTCAATATTCTGTGGGTCCTGGTATTCAAGTGAAAATGACAAAAACCTTGGCACTGGAGTGGACAAATTTTTTTGCACATGCCTGGCAGTGAATGGGTTAACTATGTTTGAGATCTCTAACTTATCCTATTTATTTAAATGAGTCGTAAAACTGACTTATTAATTGGCTGTCGATCAATAACTGGGATGGCCAAAGAACTGCCACCTTTAAGTGACAGACATATCAAGTGAAGGCCAAAAGGTAAGCAAACCCGGATTATGTTTCAGAAAGCAGATGTAAACCATTGATCATTTAAAAGACACAGGTCAACCTCTTCAAAACAAGACAGTGTTGAAGAAAAACAGAGTGTGCTGTAATTGTTGAGGATTTCAACTTATGGAGAAAAATGCTTTCCTCCATGAAATCAAAGAATGTCGAGAACACTTACCAATGGACAGTCACAGCCTTGCTGTCAATCAATGTTTGGGCCGTGCTCCAGCTAAAGCGCACAAACTGCGGGTAGCCGAACACTGGGTCCAAGTACTTCTGAAGCCACGCTTTAGTTTTTGGGTCTATGAGCAGAAAAAGAATTATGCAAACATTGCATCAACAATTATTAAACCGTCATGCAATCTTGACCATTTGGGTATCCTGAGCCATAATCTGTATCCACTTCTCCGAGGTTTTCAACAAACTTCCAGTTCTTCACAACATGGTCCCTAGCCACCTGAAAATATAGAGATTAATATTAGCACCGTGACAAGTTGTCGCCATTTTTGTGTAATTTTAGAAAAACATGGAATTTTTATGTGGCCAATTGGAAACATTACTGCAACGTATTGTATGACTGAAACTTATCAGAGGATCAAAGAGGTGCATTGAGAAACCGGTATTTATTATATACATACTTTTTAAACAATTAAAACAGAGAATGAAGCCTGCACTGATAAGATGAAACAGGGTATGGTACAGGGGGACTGACTTTGGCACAGATACTGGCTGCACTGACGATGGGGAAGAGGGAGTCAGCCTTTGGCCTCACTGTGACATCGATGCCTGGGAAAATCTTTGAAAGCTTCTCTTCATACTTCTCAGCTGGGCCGACGGTGTCCACGAATACCTGTAGAGATGGAGGACAATATTTGCGTTAACTCCCATTGTGTTTTTCCCTTTGTGAATCTGTGGCTAGTGGAACTTCCAGAGTCAAGCACATTGTGCTCTAATACTCCGATTGATTCATACCTTTCTGCCACCAGGCAGTCAGGCGACGCAACTCCCTCCCAGCCCTGCCCCCCCTGCCCATTCCCACTGCCACACTCACCGAACTCTGAGTACATACTACACGCTGTACTATCATCCTGAACTCTATTTTATTTGTGTTTTTTTTCTGCAAGACCTCACTTCAACCTTTTTTTGTTTTGCATTACTACATGAAGTTCCACTGTGCAGCACAAAAACTCAGATTCACAAACCTCTTTGAGCTGCACGCCATTGTCCAATGCAAATTGAACTAAACCAATGGCCGTATCATGTGACAGGGTGTTCAGGTTGCATTTCGTCCTGACAAAAACAAACGTGTCATTAGTTCACACATTTACACATTACGAATAAATGCACATTGCATTGAGCACCCATACCTCTGTAACATACTGGTAGAGATGGTGTTGGGGGAGAGAATATGCAGGGCCCAGCCCAAAAAACTTTTGGCATCATCTAGTTTTTGGAATAGAGTCTCTCTTTCCATCTCTGAAAGAGTTTTTGAATCTAGAAAAACAACAGGAAACATCTTGCTCAGATGGGGCTAATTTGGTTTCTGAATGTGTAAGGCTGCATTGAGACAACGCAGGTTATGGATTTACGGTTTATGAATAAAACCAGGAGAAATTACCTGCAACTCTCAAGCCCTTTAGATCTTCCTTTTTGGAAATTGGACAAAAACATATTCCATAAACCATTGGACCTTAATTAAAACAAAAGCACAAAAACAAAGGAGACGATTGAACAGGTTTTTCATTGTGTGACCAAATTGCTGTATGAACGTTCATGCCTACTATGAGCAAAACGGTTGAGATTTTCCCTGCTTCTTAAAAATTCTAATAATATATTCTCAATGCAATCTCAACATGTCCTTTACTGTGAATATAAACTGTTTAGAGTCTAGCACTCCAAAGGTTGTGAAAGCTTTGGTATATTTGAAAGTAGCATTTCTGAAAACAATTCTCTAAGAGTAATTATTAAATGATATTAGTGGTTCAGGAAATGTTTTCCTAAATGTTATTTTATATTGAGAAGGCAATTTCATATAACTCCGCTACAAATCCAGTGTCCTCTATACAAGAAGAAGTCACCCCAACCTGCCAATCATTCGAGAACTTTAAAATTCGGTCAACGATTTAGAGAGTGGAGGGGCTGATTCTCACTGGTTTAGCAAAAGGAGACACCGTATGTTCAGAATCAGAATCAGGAAACCTTTATCCGTCCCACAATGGGGAAATTTGCAATTGCATTTTTATGTTAATATTTTTATGGTCACAAATATTCATAATTACAGCCATTCATTGCACCTTTGTGGCCCTAATGAGGAATGAGCGGTATGGATAATGGGTGGATGGATAGACCATTCCTTGTTTCTTTCTTTTTTGAGATCACTAGACAAACAAGAGTTGCAAAGTTTCATCAATCAGACAGCGATGACATAACACTATTTTCAAATCAACCTCTCCCTCTTTTATCCATCAAACACAAATGTTTTATACTTGGTATGGGACACTTGTTGTAAGGCCTCAATGAAATGTACGGATGAAAACAACCCGCAGCATACCCAGCACAGGTCCTCTGCCCGCTTCGTCAATGCCCAGACAGCAGTCTTCAGTTTTACATATATCAGGGATGATGGAGGACAGACGGCAGCTGACAGAGTTATCGGCGTCGAAGGCACTGGTATCCATGACCACTGCTCGGAAAGATAGTTCACATAAATTAATACATCGTCACGTTGGCAACGTGACATGTTACGTCGGACACCTGTTTGATATGTTTACCAATGAAAATCGGATTAGCTGTATGCTAAACTGGACGGCGACTGTTACTCACGAATGATATTAGGACGTTGAAGGAATTCTGCTCTTTAACTGTAATTCTAGTCTACATGACGCGATTTTATTTTTTATTAAATCTTACCTCAGTGGGCAGTATAACGACTTTTCCCAGCTTGGGTATTTACAATGCGTACACGCGTGAAGTGAAGAAGACAGCAGACTTTGAAGCAGGATAATTCGCGCCTCGTAATGACGTAGAAACAACAGCAAAAGCGTTGTTTCTTACTGCCGCTCCGTGGCCTGGAGTGGAAATGCAGCCTTTACGACACGATATTTAAAGTGAGGTTCAAACCCTGGACCGCTTGACTATGAGGCCGACATATCAACTACTAGCATATACACATATACACAATCTTTATATTTTAAGTAATTTCTTGTGCTCTTTTTTTGTTTATAAAAAAGACACATTTTTTATTGTGGTCACTGATAGTGTAGCACACAGGTGTTCAATCCAAGGCTGGAGGACAAGATCTGGTCTGCCACGTCAATTTATGTGAAACACAAAAGAACATAAAGGGTAATTTCTTGCAAAAAGCATTTTATCTAGCCGTCCATGTTAAGCCCTTTGTTACAGCTTCCGCTGTTCTTAAAGCGCTATATAAATCAATATGTATTGTATTGTATTTATTATTTTCATTTTAGAAGAAAATATATTGAACTTTGGAGACATTACATGCATTTTTCAAATAATTTCAAATAAATTATACAGCAGTTGTATACTTAAATATTTGGTTTCCGCTATTGTCCAAAACATCTGGTTCTACATAGTTTGGTGATGACAGGATAATTTGAATCTGTGTTGCAGAATAGGAGCCACGTTTGAAGTTGATTTTGTCACACGTGCCTTTTTCAGGTGGAAGAGGGCAGTGTGCGAGGAAGGCCATTAGTGAAAGGTTGAAATTGGCCTGCTCCCTGCCTCTTAACGCCCTCCCTTTTTCTCACTTTCGATCCCTCTTGCTCACTCAATGGCTCTCTTTGTCTTTTTGCAGTAAAACGCAGTCCCCAGCCGATTAAATGCTAGGATTTAGTAGTCCATTTTAGCCTACTGTGCATACAAACACACTAAACAGCTTAAGCTGCTGGGGCGCTGATTGTGTTATTATTACAGTTCACACTCAACGGCTTGTTTATAATTTGCTTTTCTTCATATTCACTTGCTAAGAGCAGCGTGTGTTTGATGCGTTGCATAAAATAACATGGGAATGGTTTCTTCTTCGCTTGTGCGGCCATAAATAGTAAATAAACGGATATTACACGTTTATTTATAAATAAATTGATTTAATAGATGACAACAATAATATTTCAACATTGCTATTTCTTGTAAGGAAGCAAAATACTTGGCAAACACTTTACAAAACTATTCAGAATTATACAAAAAAATGGAGGAAGCAAATGGTGTGGCATAATTATAGCTTAAAAATTGCATGGTAAGAGGGTCAGTATAAAATGGAAAAGTATGCATCACATATTGCGAAGGCCATGGTATTGAATATTATTCACATTGCCACAGAGGAAGTACGGTAGCCTGTTTGGCGTATAGGAACAACTGTTGAGTAGTAAAAAATGCAGAACATTTGTACATGTGATTCCAAGTAATCCTTAAGCAGAACCCAAAGCTGGCCAATCACCTCAAGAGACTGGATCGAACTTTGTACTGTAGCTCATTACAAAACGTTAGCGATGATCGTTGATTCAGAAAACTTGTTACAAAGAAAGAAAAGTGAGCTTGTTTCAACATTGTATCTAATGGAGCAGGCATGGAAAAAAATGTTCTCTGCTATTGGCACAAAATGATAATTAGAGTTGAGGTAAAGTGTCCAAGATGGAGCAAAAATGTGAAATAGAAGTTCTCTTTCCCTCTCTTTTTCCTATTATTCCCATAAATGCTTCAGATCAAATAAGCAGTAAAAGATAGAAGACATAGAAACACACAGACAGACAGATTGAGTTATCAGCGAAGAAAAACGGTCGCTGTTACCAAAAAAATAACCCTAAATTGGGGGCCAAGTTTAAACCAAACATGCTGCGGAAGCAGTGGTGACGCTGTGTCAGTATTATCATGTCAGTCACAATAAAGTCACTTTAGTACATCAACATCAACGACACTACTACTGTAATATAAAAAAGGTTAAAAAAAAAAACAAGAGTCTCTTTTAGTTTGGTTAATAAAACGGGATGCTCTCAATCCAAAATCCTTTCCTGGGTTCTTATTCATAAAACAGTCGATAGGCTCCTCCTTAGTTGCCGTACATCACAGGTGTCAAAGTCAAGGCCCGCGGGCCAAATCCGGCCCGCCACCTCATTTTTTTCGGCCCGCGAAAGCAAATCAAATGTGTTAAATTCCATGATGATTGCTAAAATCGGAGCCAAAATGTCATATTTTTGGATGGCAACCACAATAAAAGTCATTATTCTTGACTTCAGATTTGAAAACGAGTTATTCATTAATTTGCTGTGTGCTCCATATGTAATATTTGATGGGATTTAAACATTATAATGGGTTCCCCAAATTCATAACAGCCCTCGAGAGGAAACCATAACTACAATGTGGCCCGCGGCAAAAAATGACTTTGACACCCTTGCCGTACATGGTCACCGATGGCACACATTGTTTCCAAATGTATCGTTTAGCTTGGCACCAGACCCCCAATGAACAACTGCGGATGCATTTTATCAGCTAAAAAAAAAAAGTACAAACCTTTAATATGACATCAATATGGCGTCGACATACAAACACACGCGCACGTCATGCGAACTCCCATCGGTAAACACACGCACACGCTTGCTCTCACACGCTTCCCATATATTCCCGGACTCCATCCTCAGGGTCTTGTGAGTGTGGTGTAAACAGGCTGCTCCCAGTGTGTGGGGCTGTGGGAGGGGGCCACACTAGAGGGGTCGCCTATGGTGGTGTACAGAGGCCTCTGTGTAGGACCCATGTACGAAAAGGCTGAGTACAGCCCGGGCGCCTGACTGGAGTGGGTGTAGTATGCCCCAGGGGCCTGGTGGTCTCCGTATTCAAACTGAGCTCTGGAGGCCAGCGAGGGGAAAGCGGAGCCATAGTGAGGGAGGCTGAGCGGCGTGTAGGTGACGTGCGCGCCTGACGAGGGTGACGACGAGGCCTCGGCGTAGTGGCTCCCAGATCCGGACTCGCTTTTGATGGAGGCCTTGGAGTGGTCAGAGGACGTAGGGGAGCCCTGAGGTTGCTGCTGCTGCTGCTGCTTGGAAAGCCAGGCCGAGTGACCGCTGGCGGCGGCCAGGGCGTAGGCATAGGATGAGGTCCCCGCAGCGGGGACTCCGGCGACGCCTTGGGGATGCCCGTTGGGTGGCAAGTACTGGTCAAACTCGTTGACGTCGAAAGGCTCGATGTTGGACATCACCTCGTTGCTGATCTCGCCGATGTCCATGGTGCCGAAATCGATGTGCGGCTTGGAGCCGGATGACGAAGGACCGCCAGAGGAGCCTTCGCCCACGACGCCAAGGGGTCCCCTGGAGCCCCCTGATCCTACAGGCCCTCCTCCCGTTGCCCCTTCCCGCTTGCTGTCTGACAGTTTGCCTGACTGGAGATCTGTTTTCGGGGTAGTTGGGGGTGTAGGGGGGCTGTGACCCTGACCTGGAACAGATAGATTTGCTTAGTTCGAGGCCACAACTGGGACGATACATACTGTACATCATTACCCCCCGCGAACCTAATGAGGATAAAGCGGGCTGTAAAATCGACGGATGGATCTTATGAACATGAAAATTGCATAATAAATGTGATCCTCTAAGTCAGAGGACCCCAACACCGGGCCGCGGACCGCTAACGGTCCGTGAGTCATTTGATACCGGGACACGCAAAAAGAATACATACAGTAAAGTCTCGTTATATCGATAGTCCCGGTTATAGCGATACTATTTCTATGCACGCACGGAGAAAATTACATGCAAACAGGGTCGGATATATCGATAGTCCCGGTTATATCGATATTTTTTCGGACTCCCTTGAATATCGATATAACGAGACTTTACTGTAATTTACATAATTTCCGTTTTATTTATTATCTGAGTCCAAACTATGTTTTATTTTGAAAAACGAAAAATTACCAGATGACATCCGTCCAAGACTTACTCTTGACTATGTCAAAAACGCTGGAAGATGAATCGTTTGCAAGCATAGGTGTCAACTCCACTCTCTTTGGGTAATAAGTGGGGTACACCCTGAACTGATGATCGTTGATTCAGAAAACTTGTTACAAAGAAAGAAAAGTGAGCTTGTTTCAACATTGTATCTAATGGAGCAGGCATGGAAAAAAAATGTTCTCTGCTATTGGCACAAAATGATAATTAGAGTTGAGGTAAAGTGTCCAAGATGGAGCAAAAATGTGAAATAGAAGTTCTCTTTCCCTCTCTTTTTCCTATTATTCCCATAAATGCTTCAGATCAAATAAGCAGTAAAAGATAGAAGACATAGAAACACACAGACAGACAGATTGAGTTATCAGCGAAGAAAAACAGTCGCTGTTACCAAAAAAATAACCCTAAATTGGGGGCCAAGTTTAAACCAAACATGCTGCGGAAGCAGTGGTGACGCTGTGTCAGTATTATCATGTCAGTCACAATAAAGTCACTTTAGTACATCAACATCAACGACACTACTACTGTAATATAAAAAAGGTTAAAAAACAAAACAAAACAAGAGTCTCTTTTAGTTTGGTTAATAAAACGGGATGCTCTCAATCCAAAATCCTTTCCTGGGTTCTTATTCATAAAACAGTCGAGAGGCTCCTCCTTAGTTGCCGTACATCACAGGTGTCAAAGTCAAGGCCCGCGGGCCAAATCCGGCCCGCCACCTCATTTTTTTCGGCCCGCGAAAGCAAATCAAATGTGTTAAATTCCATGATGATTGCTAAAATCGGAGCCAAAATGTCATATTTTTGGATGGCAACCACAATAAAAGTCATTATTCTTGACTTCAGATTTGAAAACGAGTTATTCATTAATTTGCTGTGTGCTCCATATGTAATATTTGAAGGGATTTAAACATTATAATGGGTTCCCCAAATTCATAACAGCCCTCGAGAGGAAACCATAACAACAATGTGGCCCGCGGCAAAAAATGACTTTGACACCCTTGCCGTACATGGTCACCGATGGCACACATTGTTTCCAAATGTATCGTTTAGCTTGGCACCAGACCCCCAATGAACAACTGCGGATGCATTTTATCAGCTAAAAAAAAAAAGTACAAACCTTTAATATGACATCAATATGGCGTCGACATACAAACACACGCGCACGTCATGCGAACTCCCATCGGTAAACACACACACACGCTTGCTCTCACACGCTTCCCATATATTCCCGGACTCCATCCTCAGGGTCTTGTGAGTGTGGTGTAAACAGGCTGCTCCCAGTGTGTAGGGCTGTGGGAGGGGGCCACACTAGAGGGGTCGCCTATGGTGGTGTACAGAGGCCTCTGTGTAGGACCCATGTACGAAAAGGCTGAGTACAGCCCGGGCGCCTGACTGGAGTGGGTGTAGTATGCCCCAGGGGCCTGGTGGTCTCCGTATTCAAACTGAGCTCTGGAGGCCAGCGAGGGGAAAGCGGAGCCATAGTGAGGGAGGCTGAGCGGCGTGTAGGTGACGTGCGCGCCTGACGAGGGT
>NC_142743.1:18652906-18795406 GCF_051943395.1 Hippocampus bargibanti
TAAATTCGTGAATGGCAGTGAATGAGTTCAATGCAAATGAGTTCCAGAATAGAAAAGGAACTTAACTTTTCGAGGGACTCTAATCGTCCATTTTTTTCACTAATCACTTCTTTTTGCTTCCCTTTTGTTTTTTTTTTTTAGAAGCAGCGGGGATCTCAAGCGTCCATCTCGCTGGGCCAGACGGTCATCTCCAAGCACAAGAACCTGCGCTACTACAGCGCCAAGGTCACAGAGATCACCTCCCAGATGTTCTACGAGGTCATGTTTGATGATGGCTCCTTCTCCAATGATACCTACCCTGAGGACATAGTGGTGAGGATGGATTTGGGTCGTTTAAGTCCGCATCATAAAGATCTCCCCTCCTCATGCACGGATTGCTGAAACATGTATATATAGTACACTGCATGTTATGATTAGTAGAGACCGACTGACTTGTGTTCATTTTGTTAGAGCCGAGATTGTGTCAACTCGGGTCCTCCTGAAGTCGGAGAAGCCGTTCAGGTGAAATGGCCCGACGGACTCTTCTACGGTGCCAAATATTTGGGATCCAACGTGTCCTACATGTGCCAGGTATGATGCACACAAGTGACCCACTAACACACTTCCTATTTGGATCTCTACAAATGCAAAAGTTGTCTCTGGAATGGAGTCGAGGGAGTGCCCGCGAACTCCCTCAATGTCATAGACGATCGTCACTCTGTCGACATGTTCGGGTCCGTGTGTGAATCGCTGGAGGGAGCGAAAAGACACCGTTGGCCGCAGCTTGAAATAAAAGCGCTAAAGCTCCCTGCGCTAGTCAACGCTGATGTGGAAGACAGAGCTGAGGATGAGAAGGGATGTGACCACGTACATTATTCAAACTCGCTGAAATATTCACCAGGCTCCCAGTCCCGCGGCCCGCCACTTAAAGCTTTATTTAGTCCAGCTGGGCGTCAGACGTTAGTTATGCGCTAATGCATCCGTGACGCACTCGCTCGCTTAAGTTGAAATTCTTTTAAAGAAGTTAGTTGAAGGACTTCTTTTCATTGCAACATAGTTTCACATTTTTTTTCTTTTTCACCTCTCACTGGATGAAAGCGGAATGACCATTTTGTCTGTGTATCTGTGTGTGTGTGTGTGTCTCTCTCTCAGGTGGAGTTTGAGGACGGTTCACAGGTGCTGGCAAAAAGGGATGATATCTATACCCTGGATGAAGACCTGCCTAAAAAGGTGAAGCGCCGACTTGTAAGTATTTGATTTTCACTGCATGACATAATGCAGTGGAACCTGTGGAGTCAAACACAACACCAATTTTTAGCAGTTAGTACCAGTAGTTATTGGAACTACAACATATAATTAAATTCTAATCGAAATTAGCGTGTAGTAGAATGCAAATTTCAATTTGGCTGCAGTTCGGATAAATACCCACCTTCTTCATTTTGTTTATACATGTATTTCTTAGCCCTGGTGCAACCTACCACGAAAAATTTTAGGAATACATAAACATTCAATGCCGTGTAAGAAAACTTAGACTCTCTTCTTTCATCAGAAAAAAAAAGAGTTATTTCCTAAATTATATGAGTCTGGAGTTATCTGAGCTTGAAATGAGGGCTGCTGTCCAAAATATAATGCAATATACGTATTGGTTTATATAGCACTTTAACAACTGCTGAAGCTGGAACAAAATGCTAACATGGGAAAAAGGGAAATGCTGCTCCCTTGTGGAAGAGGAAAACATTGCCAGAGGCCAAGGCCAGTGCTTTATCGTCACCCAAGCAAGACAAAACTAAGCCCAAACTAATTCGGGAATGGCAGTGAATGAGATAAAAAACTAAAAGACCCATATATCGATGTTGTACCTTATAATACGGAGAGCCTGATAGTCTGTAAAATATGGTAATCGCTGTGCCAACACCTGATGAGACGTGCCCTTGACATGGAATGGAAAAGCTCACTGGGTGCCGTGTTAAACTTTCCACCAAAAGAGAACACTAATATATTGTGAAGAGGTCATGTGTCGTGCTACAATGGACTAATGTGGCCTGGAAATGTCTCTGTAGATGCAGTACACTAGTGCCGACTGCTTCAGGGCAAAATGTTTTACTTTCTAATAAAACACCAGTATTTTCACTCAGACTTAGTTGGGTGCTTAAGAAGTGCATGTACCATATTTTTTCAGGATGTTGTGCCAACGCGCTGCTTATATAGAGGAATGGGAATTGAGCAGCTGTTAGTGAATTCCAGATCAACTCATCCAAAGTGATTGTTCCTTTCATTTTATGAAACGGGGACATATCGCCATGCGGGCAAGGATGACCGTGGTACAACCTCATCCGCGGTAATACGCACAACTATGCGCGTGAAGTTGGATATGACTGCTATACTTGGTTGCCATGGTAATGGACAAAAACCAACAAAGTGAAGTTGCGAGCGGCACGGGAGTGATGTCGAACGCAGCTGTATGAAAATTGGGAGACATGTTGTGAATGGATTGCGGATATATTGGATATCGTGTCCGCTAGCGCAGATGTTCTGGCTGTCGTCATTTCTCAGGAGCCGCATAGCAATGACACGTATTTGGTGCAGCTTGGGAGATTGGTGATAGACCTTCTTCCTTTTGAGGGTGAAAAACCTTCTACAGATGCTCCCCAATTTACGAACAAGATACTTTCCGAACGGTTGTTTGTAAGGTGAATTCGTTCGCAAGTTGCTTCAGTGCATTTCATATATGTTCAGTATATGTTTAAAGGACAACAGACGCCTTTGGGCAAGTCGTGTCCATAATTTGTAAAATCACTTCAAATGACTTCTACTGAGCGTATTTTACAAAGATTCCACCGCATATAGCTATACTTTACGTTTTAAGACTCGCGCTGAATATTCAGGAAGTCTTGTTTGTTGTTGAGTTGGTGACGATACCTCCCGTGATGTCATGGTAGGTATCGTCACTGACAGAGAAATCGATGAAAACGTTTCTTCAGCCGTCATCTGTTCTTTCAAAGAAGTACAGATGACGGCTGAAGAAACTTTTTCATCGATGGGCCACTCCTGTACGACTGAGAGCTTACACAGACGTACTGACCGAGAAAATGACACACAATGCACTTTGGGTACTTTGTTTGGTCTGAAAACTTCGTGTTCATCCGTGTTGATGGCGAAATTAGAAGGGAAACACATAAATAACATGATGGTAAATCGTGTGTCGCACAGAGACTACTATTTGATACTAGCTGACACAAATTCCCAGCAGACAAATCAGTCCATTTCCAACGGAGCTTGGGCGCCATCTTGTGCCTTTTCTGCGTGCTACATTGGAGGCCAGATGCCTCAAAATGACACGGATGGACTTCTTTAATTGATTGCAAACATTTATGCTTTCCTCTTCAGAACTTTTCGAATCATATTCATAACTGGATGAGTAACAAGAAATCATCTCCGAATCTGAAGCCATTGTTTTGATTCTCGAGCAAGACAAAACGTCTTGGCGTGTGGTCACGAACAAAGGGGTGGGACCTTCTGAAAGTGAAACTTTCTTAGGTCATTTTGAAGTAGTTTTGGGACACTTTGTCATTTTTATTGGTGTTTTTCATTTGACTAAAACTATCAGCCTGCGTGTTTTGGGTATTTTAGATGCTATAAAATGTTTTTCTGATGTCTGTTAGGAAACAAAAACCATTTTGTGTTTGGGAGCCTTTTACTGAGCGAGTTGCTTGTTCTGTAGCCACAAAGGGACATAAGTCTTCTTGTGCCGATCCCAAGCCCGGATAAAAACAGAGGGTTGTGTCAGGAAGGGCATCCGACGTAAAAGCTTGGCCAAAACAAACATGCGTATCATACCTCTGAAGATGGAGGTTACTGATTCTCTGTGGCGACCCCACCAAGGGAAGAGCCGAAAGGAAAAAAAGAAGAGTTAGGAAACAAAAAATGGTGTCGATTGTCCTTTAAGGCTTATTCAACTATGTTGAAAGTTTATAGAAGTATGTTTCTGGCTTGTATATTGAATTAAATACATAACATTAAATACATTGTGCATTTAATAAAATAGATTCTCTATAAAGATTTGTACATGTTACTACAAACATGTTCCTATGTACCGTTGTTTGTAACTTGAATGTGCGTAAGTAGGGGAGCAACTGTAGTGTCTTTACAGCGTACAGTCTGTACTTACAGTAAAGTCTCGTTATATCGATATCGGATATATCGATAGTCCCGGTTATATCGATACTATTTCTATGCACGCGCGGAGAAAATTACATGCAAACAGGGTCGGATATATCGATAGTCCCGGTTATATCGATATTTTTTCGGACTCCCTTGAATATCGATATAACGAGACTTTACTGTATTTTCTAAATTCTATGCTTCATTTTTCTAAGTACTTACGTCATTCACTGCCATAGCTCTTCTTGGTTGTCATAGTCACAATGTAAAGTAAGTGAAATATGGAAAAGTGAGATGTAAGGGGGGAAAATGCATCATATGTTTTTATGTTATTTCCATTGGGCAAAATGGATTCTCGCCGTTGAAGGACTGACTGTTTGACCTCAGAGGTTCCACCGTGTTCTTTGTTTCAAGGACTGACAGCTTCATTAAAGCTCCCCTTCCCTGTCTTCCATTGGCAGTCCACCGCTTCCAGCATGCGTTTCCAGGACGCCTTCTTCACCACGCAAGGGGAGAGGAAACGTCAACGAACTCCCAATTCTCGTTTCCAGAAGGACTACGTGGCGCTACCGGATCTCCGTGCCAATGGCAAAAGCACGTGGGAGCACCACAAAGGGAAAGAAAAGTGATGGCGAGGCCACTCACAAAAGACAAATGAATGCACTGAAGTCACAAGCAAAGTCAAGGCGGCTGTGTGTGTGTGTGTGCGGTTGTGTTCCTGAGATTATATTTGGACTGGAAACGATTTCCTTGTGACCGGAAAGACGAGAGGACGGTTGACTTATCCAGGCTTTCAAATGCATTTGTACATTCTTACATTAATGATTGTTTTGGAGCGTTGTGATTGCCCAGTTGGACTTTTAGGACATGGTGACTTGAGGATGTCGTCTCTTCCTAATCCGTCAGGGATAGGAAAAAAAAAGCAAACTGTGTTTTTACAATTGTTTTTTCATTTTACATTCTAACTGTACAGACGTTTTCCTCAGATGCTTGCTCATGGTAGGTTTTTGGAGGTTCTCTCAAAGTTTGGATTTTGATCTTTTCTGCACCTTGCTTGTTTTTTTTTCTCCTTGTGCGTTAAACTGCCCCCTTGCATGTTTCAAACACTGTCGCTTAGCTGCGTCATCATGGCTTCCTCTCTGCTCTCGTTGGTCCCTCCATTATGCTTTAATGACTTTATTCATATTTGATCATGACAAAAATACACACATTGAGATTATGAGTTAGGAAAAAAAAGTAATTGTTCTTGACAGACGGGAAGCCATGCTTGCGATTAAACGTGAACTGCTTCTCTGTCAAATGAAATTCGCTGTTGAAATTATTTAAAATTGTATTTATTTTTGTGCTTGCTATAGTTGAACTATTGCTCACTGCTGTAAGGAAAACAAAATAAAATGTTTTTTTTTAAATTGTGAATATATATTTTGCGCGACGTCGGGCTACCACATTTATTCCCTTCTCGGTGAGATTGTGATGCATTACTGGTGTTGCTAGTGCGATATGAATTCAGCAGCAAAATCAACCTGTTTTTCTCTGCTGCTGGGGGGCGGCCATTTTGACACTCAAAATGACATCACAGGCGTTACGATACATGAAAAGACAAACATTTGCACTCACACCATCACTCAACTAAATTCCTGCCGGATGTGCAAAAATGTGTCCACTCCGGAGTGTACACTTTTTTTGCCAGGGTTTTTGTCATTTTCACTCAAATTTGCCCCACAGAATATTAAGTTTTTGGACTACATAAACATTCAATGTAGCATCAGAAAAAGTAGTTCATTCCTAAGTTACTTGGGTCTGCAGTAATATGAGGTGCAAGTGGGGGCGGCTGTACAAAAGGCAAATGCTGCCCCTTTGCGGCAGGGAAAAACATTGCCAGAGAGAGGTCTGACCAGTGCTTTACGGCACCCCCCCACAACCAAAGACCCAAACAAATTCAAGAATGGCGCTCCGCGTCATACTTTCAATTCCCAAATACATTCTGGAATGGCAGTGAATGAGTTAAGTAGGAACCAATCCCATGATGGCTGAACACAACTCAGCTGAGCGTACGATGACACCATCAGCAAGTCTCAGAAATAATCTGGAAAAAGTTGACAAATACAGTGAATACCATTGACGAATGCTATGGTTTGAAATGGAATAGATGGTTTGAAAGCTTAGTTATGCTAATGAGGTGATACCAGATCAAATGAGGCAATCAGGCCAGTCGTATACCCCATACTCAGGCAGGACAATAGAAGTAATCAGTGTAGCCACAGGGGCGAGTCCTCTGCTTCCCGCAACTTGAGAGCAGGGACCAATTATAGCAGAGTCTGGCACCACCACGTCTGGACAGTAGGTGTATATATATATATAGGGCATATATATATATATATATATATATATATATATATATATATATATATATATATATATATATATATATATATATATATATATATATACAGTAAAGTCTCGTTATATCGATATCCAAGGGAGTCCGAAAAAATATCGATATAACCGGGACTATCGATATATCCGATATCGATATAACGAGACTTTACTGTTTATATATATATATATATATATATATATATATATATATAGGGCCGAAACTACCAGCAAAGATTTTAGTTTGCTGACGAAGCCTCTTGGATAAGAAGCGAAACATCCGACACCTTCAAAAAAGTACAGATGACGGCTGAAGAAACCTTTTCATCGATGGACCACTCCTGTACGACTGAGAGCTTACACAGACGTATTGCTAATTTGTATGAGGTTGAAATGAGGGTGGCTGTCCAAAATACTATGCAATACATACTGGTTAATATAGCGCTTTAACAACAGCTGAAGCTGGAACAAAGCGCTAACATGTAAAAAGGGGAAATGCTGCCCCCTTGTGGAAGGTAAAAACATTGCTAGAGGCAATGGCCTCTGCCCATGGCCAGTTATCAGCACCCAAACAAGAAAAAAAAAAACAAAACCCAAACAAATTCGGGAATGGTGCTCCCGAATAAATTTGTGAATGGCATTGAATGAGTTAAAAATTGTCATTCCGTCCATGCTAGTGGCATTGAATGACTAATAGAACAATTTAAATTGCCAAAAGTACAACGAACCTGTGTATCCACGTGTTGCTATTTTTACAACAGAATAACATTTGTAAATTGACAATGATTTTAATATAACATTTTAATGACATTTCATTTGGTGGTGTTCAATATGTGTCTTGGCTCAGTAAAGGTTGTGAAGCACTGCTCGAGATGGATGAATAGACTCGAAGTAGCAGAGCGTATAGTCGAAGAACTTAAAGCACAGCTGAAGGGGATCACAATGGAAGCAAGAGATGTCAAGAATCTCATTCAATTACCAGCTTTAGGTAATGCGCCTATCTTCAGGGTATTTTCACTCCATTCGCCAGAAATTTCAATCAACTGAAAAGTCTTCAAGGGTGGATGAGCAACCCCCTCGAAGACTTCAATGCCAAGAGTCCCAAAAAGGCTTTTTTAAAACAACTAAATGAATCGGTGATGCTTGGAAGCACCTCCCAATAAAGAACTCCTTTAGAACATTTGGCTTCTTCTGAATGATGACATGATGCTGAGTGACAACAAACAGGATGTCATCAAAAAAGGTGCAACATTCGCCTGACTTGAGTGCAGGTCAACTGGGGAAGAGTCCAGGATTTAGATATATATTTTTTAAATTATCTCAACTCTTGCCTTTTATGGTTTCTCTTCACAGAACATGTGAGGGCAGGTGAGGTTGTCAGCATAAGATCAAGACGTAAACTGATATATTCGCCTTTGGGTTCTTGTCATCATCTATCTACCCCATTGGCCTTCATTTCCGCAGACGCTGCAATAATTTGCCTGTCATCCTGATATTTCATTTTACTCTGTGAATCCTTCGGATACATGATCTTATTCTCCTGAGGGGAATCTGACTTCCCCCCCCCACTTGAAGGAAATCATTTTACAGAAGATAGCATCAGAGTAATTATTGGCCTTCTTGAGTTTGACATTCCTCATCTCTGAGCAGTTTTCTGTAACACACAAAAAATCATAGGAAGGTGCAAGTGAAGATCCTCATGCAGATGTTTTCAATTCACCAACTTTCACATCAACCAGATGTCCAGTAGAGCACATATGGTTTTACGATTGGATGTGGTTTAATCCCGATTTCATGAATGTATTCGTGTTTAGTCATCATTTTTCTGCAGGTTGTACACTACGTTCATGGCCTCTAAGAACTCTTATGTTTGATTCCAGTGTGGCTTTGGAGCAAAATGCAGTGAGACCTCAACTTACGAACTTAATTGGTTCCCAGACAGAGTGTGTCAGGCGAAAAGTGTGTATCTCAAAAAAAAAAATCCCATAGGAAACCATTAAAATGGGAATAATTCGTTCCCAGGTTTCCATAAAATATACTTTTCAACTAAATAAGCCTTAAAACTACACACAACATACCTTATTCTATGTGTAATAAATGTGCTATTGTATTGTAATGAAAGAAATACACTGCATTGTATCATAAAGTCACTTTATTTACATTTGTGATGGTCATTTATGGCTTGATGGAATGGCGTTGGAGGTCGGAGGTCAAAGGGAATTGCTGTTTGGAAAGAGAGGCGCATTACATGAGGACTGTAATTAAAGACATAAACTGTGCTGTAAAATAAAGCTTTATTTACCTTTTTGATGGTCGTTGATGGCTTATGGAAGGAGAGTCACCTTCCATAAGGACTGTTGGTAACTTAACCTCTGGTGCTGTTCGGTCGTGTGCTTCCGCCGAAGATCACTGCGCCAGCCGTGGTGGGTGTGGATTATGAAAATAGTGCTTATTGTAAGGTTTAATTTTCATAAATTTGACGTTTGTAAGATGAAAAGTTTGTAAGTTAAGGTGTTTGTAAGTTGAGGTCTCACTGTAGACACGAGTTGGATTTATAGGAGAAGAGGGCAAATACATAACCCTCGTAAATATGCATACATGGACCGAAATTGTACATTCACATATTCATCGCAGAATTTTTGTGGATTTTAGGGTATAACAAAATGTACAGTCATGATACACATGCAGAAAACCGGTTAGGTGTGTTTTATTTTTACTTGAGTTTATTTGTAACAAATAAAACTTGTGTCAACAAAGAACAGAAATTGATACATAACCATGTGTGGTATATCCCCCCCCCCCCCCCCATCCTTAGGTTTGCACACACTCCAAGAACCATTGTAAGAAAATAAAAAAGCACTTGTTGACCCGGAGCAGAAAATGAAAAACAGACAAACTTTACATTTACAGACCAGTTTGACGTGACTGATCCAAGCAACACACCATTATTTTTTTCGTTTTTATACAATTTATAAACTTCAGTTTTATCCATCTACATGATATATCAGGGTAAGGGCCGGGTTAAAATAGAACACTTTTAAGGTGAAACTCATTTGTGGTGCAACAATGCCACAAAGTGATGTATTGCACATATTTCTGTGCTATAAATGGTGATTTCTGGTGCAATCCTTTGTTCATTTTTAACCGATATAGTTCACTATTACTTTTCATCTTAATCATTTAAGGATTTCAATTAATCTCTGTGTTCGGTGTTATTTACATATACACATATAGCATTACAGGGTCCATGTTGAGCTAGTTCAAGTAAAACCTTTTTTTTTCTTTTGTTGGAGGGATATGGTTGGGGTATGGGCGAACAGAGATAAAAGAATTTTGTGCATAGTACAAGAGAGAAAGTGCAAGTCTTCCCATGACAGGTGCGACCAACAGGGTGGGGGAGGGGTACCATGCATACAAAAAACAACACCAGTGACACCAGAGTGGTGTCATGAAGAGATTAACGTAGAAAAAAAGAGGAAGATAGGACAAGGAACACTATTGGCTGTGGGATTGACTTCGATATGCAATAATGTCATCATTTTTGCTGTTTTTCCCCCCGCATCCTCTTTAATTTCAGAAAGACATGCTGCTTTGATTGCCTCATATAGTAGCCAGATGGTGTTTATTCACTCCCCTGCAGGCACACAGTTTTTTTAATACTATTGTATATAATTTCAATGTTTTTGAAACATGGATAATTAGTTAATTATGTCCTTACTCTAAAGGGATGCCTTGAGATACAAATGTCCTGACTAATGAGGTTGTTGACATTTATTATTTTGGCTTTAACTTGCAAATACAACTTGCTACATGGTGGCAGTGACATTAACTTTGCACACTGCACCATTAGCAGCAGTTTGGAAAATAAAGGTAATTCATGCTGATTAATGCCCCTCCCACTCAAAATTAACTGTCAAACTAAACGTCAAACAAAGGTTGTCACACTTCTTAAATCCAAATAACTTACCATTTTAATCCTAACACGTAACAGAAAATGCATGGTAACGGTTACCATCAACATTTGTGGTTTTTGAACTACTCAAGCAATGGTGGAGCAACACAGGTAGACGGATAATGTAACACTCTACAAAAATTCGTGTTGATCCGTGTCGATGGCGAAATTAGAAGGAAAACACATAAATAACGCAATAGTGAATCGTTGTGTGTTGCACCAAGACTACTATTTGATACTAGCTGACACAAATTCCCAGCAGACAAATCAGCCCATTTCCAACGGAGCTTGTGTGCCATCTTGTGAATTTTCTGGGACGCTACATTGGAGTCCTGACGGCTGGAATTGATACGGAAGGACTTCTTTAAACGATTGCAAACATTTATGCTTTCCTCTTCAGAACTATTTGAATCATATTCATAACTGGATGAGTAACAAGAAAGCATCTTCTCTGAATCTGAAGCCATTGTTTTGATTCTAGAACAAGACGAAGACATCCTGACGTGATGTCACGAACAAGGGGGCGGGACCTTCTGAAACTCACAATTTCCGGGGTCATTTTGAAGTAGTTTTGGGACACTTTAAGTCATTTTTATTGGTGTTTTGCATTTGACTAAAAATATCAGCCTGCGTTTTGGGTATTTTAGACGCTATAAAACCTTTTTCTGATGTCAGTTAGGAAACAAAAAAAGTGTGTCGGTTGTCCTTTAAATCATGATGGACAAACCACATATTTCTCAAAATTTAATGTAACTATATTGATAAATAGTTTTGATGAAGTACAAAAGCAAAGTTCTTTTAAAAAAGATATTTCTGAGTGTTTTTTTTGGGGGGGAGGGCTGCTGTTATAAATTAATGGCATTTCTATTCGTTGTAATGACTCAATTACTTTAATCATTAGGTTACGGAACAACATTAAAATCTCAAGGCACCACCCTTATTTCAGTATTATTGGTCTTTACATCAGATGGAATAAAGTAAATCCAGCTAAGCCATCAAGAAAATTCAAGTGAATACGAAAGAGCAACCAAGAGATGTAACGCAACCTGCAGTTAATGAGAGCGGAGGCCACAATTTGAGGAATTGAATTGAAATGCTCGTATCATTCCGAGCTCATACTTTAGAAATAAACATTTTCTGTACTGCAGTTGTGCTCATTTTCAGAGGGATATGACTGCATTCCTTTTAAAAGGGATCTCTATCATGAGCTAGCCTACCGTAGAAAAACAACAGACTACACCAGCAATTTTCAGATAGTGGAACATAAAATGATATATATTCTTCTCTCTCTCTCACACATACACACACATGCACACACACACACACACACACACACACACACACACACACACACACACACACACACACACACACACACACACACACACACACACACACACACACACACACACACACACACACACACACACAAACATCGATACGTGTGCATACATAAAATCCACAAGAACCCTTAAACGTAACTTTATCAAAATAGGCGTGTAATATAAGGCACTAGAAATCTCAACTTAAACTATTCATTGGGAGTTGCAATCATTCGTTAGTTTCCCGGTTACCGTGACGACAACATTGTCTACTTGGGGTGGCTGTGTGATAATACGAGGAAGCCAAATGCTTAACATCCTCATGTTAAGGACATGATGCACCATTGTTGGTGTTATATCTTCATCATCATTAACATCATCGTCATCACATGCAGCATGTGACCGCAGTAAATAAGTGGACATAAAAAATATATATACTATATATAATACATCTACTTATTGCACACTGAATCAGACAGTCACACAAGTCAGTGGTGAGCATTCCGGTGAGAACATGTTCCACAATTGATGTTGTAAAATCTAGATGAATTTTTAAATCTTTTTTCATGCCCTCCCTGCCATCCCGTAATAAAAACTAAAAACTGTGTACACTATTTGTGATTCCATTTGTGATTTATGTTCTGAATAGCCACTTTTCATTGGGGTATGACACTTGGTCAGGAAGCTTTGGTCCTTCAATCAAACCTTAACCAAACCATTCCCCCCCCCTATTTTCTATTGTAGATGAACTATGATGCAGATGAACTACAGAGCCCCAAGATGAAACCATAGACACGAGGCGTCACTAACCTTTTTAACTCATTCACTGCCATTCACAAATGTATTGATTGCAAATATGACGTAGAGTGCCATTCTTGAATTTGTTCGGGTTTTGTTTTTTCATGCTTGAGTGCCGATAAAGCGGTGGCCATGGCAATGTTTCTTCTTTTCCACAAGAGGGCAGAATTTCCATTTTTTTCATGTTAGCGCTTTGTTACAGCTTCAGCTGTTGTAATAATAAATTCTAACAATAATAATAATAATAATAATAATAAATTGCGCCTTTCAAAACTCTCAAGGACACTTTATAGGATAAGAAAATTTTGTTTTTCTTCTGCGGGTGAGCAGCGGCAGCCATTGGCGCCAGCGTTCACTCAACCTGGAAGTAAACGCACTAACTCAAATCTAAAATGGCCATCGGCACAATAACATGAAAATAAAGTAAAACTACTCACCATTTGACGTCGGAAGAATCATTAGCACTTTCCTTCCTCACAGATGATTGAAAGAGTTGTAGATATAGCTATTTAGCTGGCTAGCCATCTATCTATCTATCTATCTATCTATCTATCTATCTATCTATCTATCTATCTATCTATCTATCTATCTATCTATCTATCTATCTATCTATCTATCTATCTATCAGCTAGCTATCTATTAGCTAGCTATCTAGCTCACCATCTATAAGCTATCCAGGCTAGCTAGCTAACTTGTCCTGTGAGTGCGAAGCGACCCAGAGAGTCCTGAAGAGCGCCTGTTAAAGCGCTATATCAACCAATATGTATATATTGCATTGTATTTTGGACATCCGTCCTCATTTGAAGCTCATATAACTCCTGACCCATATAATTTAGGAATTAACTCGTGTTTTCTGATGAAAAAAGCGAGTCGAAGGTTTCTTATGCTACATTGAATGTATATGTTGTTCTAAAACCCAATATTCTGTGGGTCCAGTAATTCGAGTGACAATGACAAAAACCCTGGCACTGGAGTGGACACATTTTTGCATGTCTGGCAGTGAATGAGTTAATAGTGAGCGCTCCTTCCTGTGTACTGATTGTACGAGGGGGTACAAAATTAATACATGGCTGAATAAAATGTATTCATATGCACTTTCATAATATTAGCCCGTCATTATGAATACTTAATATATAATATTAGACTCTGATCATGTTAAATATCTCACAATTCTGCCAGTTTGCATTTTTAAATGATAATTTCAACACCATCCCCACAACATTAGGATATCCAAACAGCTGGGAGCTATTTTTTTTTTAGAACAGATCATGTTGGTGCACTCCACATGACAATACTATGAATCATCTGGAGCTTTAATCCTGAACCTAAATGGGTGCTTTAATCCTGAAATGTAACCCTTACCCGTGCTCTAAAGTTCAAATCATCAAGCTACAGGCAGGCAGAGGCTTCATTGATTCACTCATGCGAATAAAAGTGATTATAGAACAGCTAATGGTGGACCATTTTGGTAGAAAATGCTAAGCCCCATGACTTCTGACTGAATTTCTTTGAATAATATTTAATAATGTAAAAATGCACAAGAAACAGAAAGTTTAAAAAAACAAAAACAAATAGAAGCCGAGCCTGCTTTTTTTTTTTCTTTAAATAAGTCACAAGTTGCTATTTTGTTTGTGGTGGTGGTGCTTTTTAAACCTCTCACAATTTCCACGTCTTAAATTGTGAAGTATTAAGTATGAACTGGTGCTTTTTTTTCAATTACCGTGAAATAAGAAATGTCTTTGACATTTATAGAAAACAAGAGTCTGCTTCTCAAAAACAAAAAAACAAAAAAAAAAAGAGTGGGGAGTGCTGGGCAAATACTTCTTGGTGTCCATTGCCGGTCCGTGTATCCTTAATACTGTGCGCTGGGTGAGTTTCCACTCTCCTAACAGCAATTATCGGGTGCTCCAAAGTTGCACTTTGCATCTGTCCACGAGACGTCCATATGATGGATGCCTTCGAGTTAATCTAAAGATAGAAAAATCCAACATCCGGTGACACTCATACCAATCAAAGTTGTTGATGCTACACTGGTAGTGGATGAGGTGAACAGTTCTACACCCGAACAATGTAAAGCAACCCAGGTGCTCGGAAAATGGCACTGACTGAAAACGAAATCGGCAACGTAGATTCTGATCAGGCATTGGAGCGAGTTGCTTCTTCAGACACATCAATGGGGCGTGTTTGGATCAAAGGTCTGGTGGAGACCCCTTGTCAAGCAGGTTGCTATGGCTCAGTTCGAGGTGCTCTTTGTGGGTACGCAGGACTCCCCCATTCCCATCCATTTCACTCTGTATGATGGTGGCGCTCTGGTCACAGACACGTCGCCGCCGAACGCGTTCATCCGCAGGCGAGTGAATTAGGTGGGACGTGCCGTGACACATTTATGTTGCATAGTGATCAAAGCTTCCGAGATACTCCAGACTGGCACGGTAGCAGAACTGGTACTGGTCCTGGAGGAGGCAAAATCGCACCGGTGAAAATGACTTAAAGGACAACCGACACCATTTTTTTTGTTTCCTGACTGACATCAGAAAAACGTTTTATAACATCTAGAATACCCAAAATACGCGGGCTGATATTTGTAGTCAAATGCAAAACACCAAAAAAAATGACTTAAATTGTCCCAAAACTGCTTCAAAATGACCTCGGAAATGGCGAGTTTCATAAGGTCCCGCCCCCTTGTTCGTGACATCACGCCAGGATACCCCAGACACAAAACAATGGCTTCAGAGAGTTCAGATTCAGAGAAGATGCTTTCTTGTTGCTCATCCAGTTATGAATATGATTCAAATAGTTCTGAAGAGGAAAGCATAAATGTTTGCCAATCGATTAAAGAAGTCCTTCCAGATAAATTCAAGCCGTCTGGACTCCAATGTAGCGCCCAGGAAATGCACAAGTTGGAAATGGGCTGATTTGTCTGCTGAGAATTTGTGTCCACTTTTATGGTGTTACCGCAACTCGTAGTGTTGGTGCGTGTTGGTGCACAACGATTCACCATTGCGTTATTTATGTGTTTTTCCTTCTAATTTCACCATCGACACAGATCAACATGATGTTTTCAGACCATACAAAGTACCCAAAATGCATTGTGTGTCGCTGTCCCGGTCAGGGGCGTTCCCTCCGTGACGTCACTTAGGGGATCGTCATAAACTCGAAAACAAGACTTCCTGAATATTCAGCGCGAGTCTTAAAACGTAAAATATAGCTATATGCGGTGGAATCTTTGTAAAATACGCTCCGTAGAAGTCATCTGAAGTGATTTTACAAATTATGGACCCAACTTGTCTGAAGGTGTCGGTTGTGCTTTAAAAGGAGACAAAGAGAGACAGAGAGAGAGAAGTGACGTGGATGAGGGCTGACCTCTGTTTGAACGGTGGCGGGTCGCTGCGTGCGCAGCATCTTGACTGTCTGAAAGATGTCCACCACACCCTCGTACCGCATCCTCTCCAGTACGATGCTCAGCGTGATGAAAACGCCCGTCCGGCCCACTCCAGCACTGGTGGGAGACACGTTTGTAGTTCAGTCATGTGCCAGTGTGAGGTGGGAAAGCATTTACAAACAGCTAAAGCCATTCAAATAAAAATGATTAAAATAATTTGCGTTAGCATTTAAAGACATTTACATTTGTAGGAACATAAGATTAAAAGGCAATTGAAGGAAAAGTAAGGAAATAAAAAGTAGCTTCCCAAAATTACAAAGAGTAATTTTTTTTTTAGAAATCTCAAAATCCACCTTTTTAAAATAGCATTTTCTGTGTAGCTCTCCCTATTGTTTCTATTTAGAATTGTATTTTATTTATTGCATTGTATTTGTGATTATATTTTATTTATTATAGTACCTATGCTTGTCTGTGACTGTAAAGTGTTCTTGGGAGCTTTGAAAGGCGCTTAAAATGTAATGTATTATTATTATTATTATTATTTATTATTATTATTATTTTTTATTATTATTATTATTATACACGCTTAACCCATTCACACCCATTTTAAAGAATTTATTTGGGATTTGAAAATATGAAATCGAGCGGGTTTTTTTCATGCTTGAGTGCTGGTAAAGCGCTGGCCGTGGCATCTGGCAATGTTTTTCTTTCCCACAAAGGCGCAGCATTTCCCTTTTTTCCATGTTGGCGCTTTGTTCCAGCCTCAGCTGTTGTTCAAGCGCTATATAAACCAATACGTATACTATATTGCATTGTATTTTGGACAGCTGACCTCATTTCAAGCTCATATAACTCCAGAACTATACAACTTAGGAATTAACTCTTTTTTTCTCATAAGAGAAGAGAGCCTAAGGTTTCTTACACTGCATTGAATGTTTATGTAGTCCTAAAAGTCAATATTCTGTGTGTCCTGGAATTCGAGTGACAATGACAAAAGCCCTGGCACTGGAGTGGACACATTTTTTGCGCATGTCTGGCAGTGAATGAGTTAAAAGAATATTCATCTATTTTGTTTGTGGGGAAAACATCAGTTTTTAACCTGGATCTATAAGCATTTACACTTTTTTGCCTACACTGCTCTTGGTATCTAATTCCACTTGCATGCAGCATAACAGCTAAATACTTCATCACCATGGTTGCTCTGAGACCCGGGCTTCACTTTCTTCTTCTTTCTTTCTTTTTAATCATTGAAAAATTGGGATTTTGAGAGAATTTTCCTGAAATGTATATAGCTAATGTTCGAAGCTCAAAAACAATTGTCACTCATGTATATGTGAATATTGTCAGGGACAACTACTAAATAGAAGAAACATCTTTCAGATGCATTTGCACTATTGTCTCAAATGTATTCACATGATATTGCTACAGTAAAATGTATAAATTATGCATTTGCACATTTTCCGTGTATTCACGACAATAATTTCCTGTGAATATACTTTCATGATTTCTTTTTTTTTTACCTGCAGTGCACAGTTATTGGTCCATCCTGGCCAAACTGTTCTTTCGTTTTATGTACTTGTCCAATGAAATCAATGAATCCTTCCCCTGATTTTGGCACTCCTTGTTCTGGCCAATCGGTGAACTGGAATTGACGAACCGTCCTCGATTGGCCATCCTGAAAGAAAGAAAGTGCATGCATTGCTTATTCCTCTCGGAACTTGAAACGCTTGATTGCGTGCGGCTTACTCTGGCGTCTGTGACTTTGAATTCCCGCAGGATGTATTGAGGCATGTTGTACTCGGCCATTGGATCCACCACAAAGTACTGGTACCGAGCTGAGCGCTCTGCGGGCCAATACTGGTGACATTTCTCCTGCATGGACAACACACAAAAACACCCGTGCTAGACTAACATTATTAGAATTTGAGCAGAATTGGCAGAAATGAAAACGAAGAAACAACATGCTATTCGATTAGTTTAATACACATTATCGGGGTGCGCAAAACTTTGCACTCAAAGGCCACATTTGAATTTGAAACCATGAGCCGATAAAAAAACCCTGGCACTGGAGTGGATACATTGTTTTTTGAAATAAAAGATAATAAATAATAATAAAATAATAATCCTGGAATTTGATAATGACAAAAATAATAATAATAATAATAATAATAATAATAATAATAATAATAATAATAATAGGCGCCGCGATAGTGGCTGCCTTTCCAGCAGCTCATGTATTTTGTTTTTCTACTTTCATTCCTTTCATCACTTTGCTGCTGTGAAATGTAAAATTCTCCACTGCGGGACTTATAAATCCATCCAATAATAATAATAATGAGTTAAACAACACCCCCTCCAAAAAAAAAACAAGGAGCTGATGTTCACACCACAAAAAATACATATTATAGTTAATAATAATAATAATAATACTACTAATAATACTACTACTAATAACTACTATTAATAATAATAATAATAATAAATTACATTTTACGCGCCTTTCAAAGCTCTCAAGGACACTTTACAGTCACAGACAAGCCTTTTGGTTTTTTCCGTCACAATAACCTTACCCGTCCCATCTCCCTCAGTTTGGTTAGCATCACAACAATGGTGGAGTTGTGTTCCCACAACATCCTCCAGTAGTCCTCCGTGGTCTCCGCCAACGGGCCTTGTGTTGCGATGTAGGCCTTCTGTTGCCTAGAAGCAGACGAACGAGGACACCGCTCAGGAACCCAAGAACCACACAGAGCTTTATCTTGAACGTACGACTGACCTGTAGCCATCGATGAAGCTGGCGTTGATGTAATCCGACCCCTCCACTCCTCTGATTGGCTGCAAGGGGACTCGCGTGGTCTCGTAGGGCATGATGTTGACGAGTCTGTTCTTAAACTTGTTGCATGGCAGGTTGGCACTGACGAAACGTGACGTGTGGGCCTTGGCGCTGGCCAGACGCTGGGACACAAACAATGGCGGTATATGAATGGATTAAAAAAAAAAGCAATCCATCATGCAGCCGTCAACCTGCAAAAAGTGAAATCATATCCTATGGTCACCACTCGTTTCAAACTCAATGTATTTCCAGGCACTGAGATTGTTACAAGGAAAATCTTATTAGTAAAGCCTGACATTATGCATTAACCAAAAAAAAGTCATCATTACTCCCAGGGCAGACAAGGCTGGATAAGAATGGAAGACAGAAAAGAGCCTCGCGAAATGTCTTTTCATGCAACTTTTCTGCTGCAGTGCACTCGTGAAATAAGAAAAAAAAATCCTATTTACTGGCCGGCCTCGAGGTATACAGTCAGACAAGTGAATAAACAAGAGAATATTATGGGGTAGGGGTATGGAAAGGCAATGGGAGGAGGCACATATCAAAGACAAATGAGAGAAACAGCAAGAGAATCTAAATTGTGGGGGCAGAAAAACACAAGGCCCCATGTTGTCTCACTATACAAGCGTGACCCTCAACTGATCCCGGAGCCCCGGAACACACACACACACACACACACACACACACACACACACACACACACACACACACACACACACACACACACACACACACACACACGCAATTGTACTTTCTCACACTTGACCAATGTATGACGTATTTAAATGAAATCGAACAACAGAGAGCGGGCGGAGGGAAACCACAGACTCCAGGGGGAGTGAAACAATACCCTTCGCTTGGTAACAATAGGGTCTCACAAAGTAAGCTTCCAATATTGGTGGCTACGAGAATGCTGTGGGAGAAACAGACGTACATTATTTTCGTTAAGACGGAACAAAGCGGGAAAATTCCCCAACCACCGAACCCCTTACCAACCCCTCCTTTTCCACAAGTTTAGATGTCGTTTATTTTGGTTCTCTTTAGTCTGGTTTTGATCATCAACAATCAAAATGGTCTTATCATGACAATCCGGGACAAACAGACCATTGTATCTCTTGAAAACATGTCATTATTTTCAGCATGTCCGGATAAAATCATACACAGTTGGCAAACAGAAGGGAAAATTATCTTCATGCGAAGTAATCCTGCTTTAAGATGTAAGTGGAACCACGCAAGTTGAACCGTTGAAGGCTTTGGATAGACCCATCTGAAGTGACACCAAATTGCCGTCATGCAGTTACCGTCATTTCTCAAGAATATCCACTCAAGCAAAATCGATGGGGTTTATTATACAAGACAAAAAATATTCACGTTGTATTAGTTCCTTAGGGATTGTGAAAATATGTGTGTTTTGACTCAAAGTCAAGGTCAAAGTCAAGGCCCGAAAGGCCAAATCTGGCCCGCCGCATGATTTTAGCTGGAATAGGCTCCAGTGAGCCTGTGCGATGGAATGTACAATGTTCCAAATTTGAATTTAACAACGTCATTTTTGTTGCCACCACGGATCATTGGATTGGAATTGGATTGGAATTGGATTTGCCTTTATTAGTCTCACAGTGGAGAAATTTACATTTCACAGCAGCAAAGTGATGAAAGGAATGAAAGTAGAAAAACAAAATACATGAGCTGCTGGAAAGGCAGCCACTCTCGTGAGATCATGAGAGGATTTAGGGATCAGGTAGAGCAACATAAAAACAAATGCTGTCGATTACAGAGATGGCAAAAATAATTTTCCAAAACAACTCAGTCAAGTGTCAAGTGCGAGATTTACTCATTCATTGCCATTCACAAATTTATTCGGGAATTGAAAATATGACATAGAGCGCAATCCTCGAATTTGTTTGGGTTTTGTTTTTTTATGCTTGGGTGTTGACAAAGCACTGGCCATGGCCTCTGAAAATGTTTTTGTTTTACACAAGGGGGCAGCGTTTCCCTTTTTTCCACGTTAGCACTTTTTACCAACTTCAGCTATTGTTAAAGCCCTATATAAAAACCAATATGAATGTATTGCAATGTATTTTGGACAGCCGCCCTCATTTCAAGCTCATATTACTCCAGACCCATATAATTTAGGAATTAACTTTTTTTTCTGAGTCGAAGGTTTCTATCGCTGTTATTGAATGTTTATGTAGTCATAAAAGCCAATGTGCTGTGTGTCCTGGAATTCAAGTGACAATGACAACAACCCTGGTACTGCAGTGGACACATATTTGCACGTCTGGCAGTGAATGAGTTAAAAAAACTTCTATTCCGCCCCCAACCCTAAAAAAAGATATGCTACTGCTAATGTAATGCTAATGCTAATTTATGCTAAAAAAAAAAAAGAGTTTTATACATTTATCGTGATGGCATTTTCAGGCATTCCAAGATCGGAAGTTATGAAAAATCTCGCCATTTATCCTTCACAGTCTTTTACAGTTCACATACGTTATTTTAATGACTCTAAGCCCTCATCTTTACAATCGTGGAATTACTTCATTCAAGTTTCCTGACATCACGAGTGAACTTTCTGGAACAGACTGTATTCTTTGAGATTCACACCGAATATGTCAGATTTACAACTGCAGTGATGGAAAGTAGATTTCCATGTGTTGGTCCGTAGTGCCCAGTAACACCAAGATGGAATCTGATGAATGAAGTAACCCTACCACGTGTTTTCCATCAATACAAGCCTGGAAAGAGAGCTCGGAGGACGCAGAGTTCATTGTTATTCTTCGGAGACTGCTACTGCCAGAACTGGAATTCTGGGGCATCGGCAGATGCCATCATTGAAACAAGCTTTATTTGAGTGCATAAAGATGTGACCTTTGACTAAGTACTCAAGTTCTGGGACAACATTACTGGTTTTTACTTTGGCTATCCACACTTGCCTTCTTAAAAAAGTCAGTAAAACGTTTTTTTTTTCTTCCCATCAACCCTTTAAATCCCAAGGTGAAATCCCATAATCCTTTTCAATTTCGACCATCCGTTTGGACTATATGAAGATTCTCAAAACGAACGAGAACAAGCTCTGACAGCCTCAGGAAAAATGCTGTCAGAGACCATCAAGGTTAGAAAATCCACGATCTGTCCTTGTGATGTGGTCTCTCCATGAAGCTTTTCCAATGAAAAGCCACAGTCTGAAGAGGGGCTAATTTGGTGATTAACAATTTCAAGGACTAAAGTTTTTTTCTTCTTCCTCTCATTAAAGTCATTTGACGTTCTTGATAATTTATTTTATGTTGCCATTTCTCAACTAGGTTTGGAGATAATGTTCTTGGACCATTAAACATCCTGTCTGTGTGTGTCTTTTTTAATTGTTGAAGAGCTTCTTGAATTAAAAACCAATTAAAGTTAGCCCAACTTCAAATCGTACGATTGCGCCACTGCGCTAACGAGGAAGCAGTAGAGTTGGATAAATGGTGACTCACCTTGAACTCAAGCTCCATGCCGGTGACGTTGTCACCAGGTTCAATCTGTGTCAGCCTCTGGATGTATGAATACAGATTCCTGGCGGGAACCTCCGTGTTGCCGCAGGTCACGGCTTCCAGCAGCGCGTCATAGATGAAGATATACTGGTCCTCCGTTTGGACCATGTAGTTCCTCTGGGAGCGCATTAGCGTGACGTGGCCGTAGATGTCCACGGTCTTCTCGTGCTTGATTCGTTCCGCCATGGCGTCGATCACAATGAAGCAACCCGTTCGGCCCACTCCGGCGCTGAATGGATAGATGGGGAAATTCATTTTATGTATCCGGAAACTTTCAAAAATTCCTGTACTTGTCCCTCCTAGTCCAGATGTTCAGTGTTTGGACTCAGTTTGGTCTCCAGGTTACTCGCATTTGACTTCTGACTCGCTAAACTTAAGTAATGCTTGAAATGTTGTGGGGCCATGACCAGACTTGCTTGATTTTTGCCACAGTAACTTGGAGCTTGCTTGAAACTTGAAGGTGAAAACTACAAACTTTGACATGAGGTGAAGTGAAAATTCTAAATTGCCACTTGATGTGGATATGAATGTGATTGATTGTCTAGATCAGGGCCGTCAAATTCATTTTTTTGCCGCGGGCCACATTGAAGTTACGGTTTCCTCCCAAAGGCCGTTATGAATTTGGCGAAACCATTAGAATGTTTAATCTCCTCCACATATTAAATATGGAAAGTACAACAAATTAATGAGTAAGTAATTTTTAAGTTTGAAGTAAAAAAATAATGACTGTTATTGTGGTTTATATGGAACAATTTTGAAATTTTGGTTGGGACTAACACGCATCATGAAATTTCACAGGTTTGATTTGCTTTCGCAGGCCGAATAAAATGTTGTGGCAGGCCAGATTTGGCCCCCTGGCCTTGACTTTGACACCTGTGGTGTAGATGCATATTCTTATTGGCTGGTAACCGGCTGTGGGCGTGTCACAGCTTGTAATAATAATAATAATAATAATAATAATAATAATAATAATAATAATAATAATAAAAACAATACATTTCATTTTTAAACACCTTTCAAAACTCTCAAGGTCACTTTACAGTCACAGGATAAGCTTTTCTGTGGGTGAGCAGAGGCAGCCACACGCGCCAGCGTTCACTCAACCCGGAAGTAACCCAGATAGAATAGTAAGACAATATCAGCTAGTGGGCAAGCTAATGAGGGCAATTGCTGTCTGAAATGGACGGAATATAATGAATAAGGACATTCTTTGAAGTGTTTAAGACCAGTACACCCCCCTATTCACCCCTTGCCTCAATTGCGTCTTTTTTATACCGTCAGACTTGAATCGATGAGAAGGTTTCTTCAGCCGTCATCTGTACAATTTTGAAGGTTTCGGACGTTTCGCCTCCTATCCAAGAGGCTTCGTCAGCGAACTAAAGTCTGACTGGTCGTATCGGCCCTATTTATATATCCCTAATGTCCAGACATGGTGGCGCCGGACACAGCTATGATAGGTCCCTACTCTCAGGTTGGGGGGGCAATAGCCTGCTAAGGCCTAACAGGTTAGGCAACTTTCGTGATGCTGATGAGGGTCGTTATGCTGATGAGGTGATACCGGTGGGAGTGGGGGTAATAGGCCAGTCGTTAGTCAGGAATGTAGGAACAATCAGTGGGGCCACAGGGAGGGGTCCTCTGCCCCCCTAACCTGAGAGTAGGGACCTATCATAGCTGTGTCCGGCGCCACCATGTCTGGACATTAGGGATATATAAATAGGGCCGATACGACCAGTCAGACTTTAGCTCGCTGACGAAGCCTCTTGGATAGGAGGCGAAACGTCCGAAACCTTCAAAATTGTACAGATGAGGGCTGAAGAAACCTTCTCATCGATGGACCCCTCCTGTACGACTGAGAGCTTACACAGACGTCAGACTTGAAGCAATATTTGAACATCAAATCCAAGGAGTGATCTCTAAAATAGGGGCATCTCTTCTTTTACACGCAGTACATAAATGAAACAGTGAAGTGTCATAACTCGTAGTTGTTCCGAATGTCTCACGAGTACAAAGTCGCTTGCCTGCGTCTGACAGAATCACCGCACCAGGGAGTGTTAAGTCTGCAGAAGGAGAGCAATTCAAAACCTGCTCATAGTTAAAAAGGGCAGATATAACTTTTGTTGTGAAATAGCGTGACCGTGTATAGCGCATAGCAGGCTTTCTTGGATGAATTGTCAAAACATGCAAAGTAGCAACATTGCTGCTGAAAAAAAAAAAAAAAAAATCAACATTGGCGGCGCGTCAGCACAAATGTAATAAAGTATGTATTCTCCTATCTACAAAAAGTCCAAATATGAACTACTCTAAATTCCTACTCATTTCTGCAGTGCTGTTATAAAATTGGGTTGGAAAACATCCTTAGCAAGCAGTCGTATAAGTGACTGCAAACCCCTTTCAATGGCGGAATGAATATTAGGCCGTGAGATTGACTGCGGTGGAATGAGATTTCGGCCCCATTGTTTGATTCCCAGGCTGCTTGATACATTAAGGCACATTATGACAGAGGCTTGGCAAGATAATTAAATTTGCCTGTTAATCCTGTTAGATACTCCATCTGACTGTGAGCAAAGATTAGAAGGAGCCTCTCATTCGACAACCTTTTCACCCCCCCTCTCGCCCTGACCGCCTTCCTTCTTCATTTACTCTCTAAGTACCTTTCACACACTCCGTCATGAGCCTGCGTTTTCTCTGCACCTTTCTTCTTCTTTAATTCACCACTTTCATTCGCCGTGTCCAGGGTTTGACCTCGCCTTTTTCCCCTTCGCTCCTTCCGCTCGTCTCCTTCTGCTCATATCTCATCATTTAACTCCCAGTCCCTTGATAACTCTTCCTATCAATAATTGTCTCGATCGCCATTTTCCTCCTTATGCACCCCACTGCACTAATTCTTCTTTCTCTCAGGAGCTCTATTCCTTCAGCAACCTTCTATCGTTTTCCATCCGGGTTACTGCAAATAACAGCCCCCTTTCAACTTTCAGTAATTACAAGTCTTCCAAAAATTCTTCCTCCTCTTGATTTGATGATGTTTGAATATAAACTTATGAACCCATACATGCTTAAATGGTCAGCAGTAAAATGCTGAATATAAGTATATATAAGTTCAGCAAAGAGACATTTTTGAGAAGGGGGTTACTGGGGGAGGAATGCACGCGTTTTACCTAATGGCAGGTCCAATTGTGGTTTTTGGTTCAGGAACCATTTGTAGAGTGAAGAACCACCACAGCTAAGGTTAATGCTACACACAAATTGCCAACTTAATGAGCCTCCTTCATGCACACAAATCCAGACAAATAATCCAAATACTTTTGGTGATGCTGTATAATACCAAGAGTTTTCTTTGGGCTAAACTTGCGAACGATGTTAAGAAAACAAAAACAAACATAAAACAGGATGAAGTGTCACTCACCTGCAATGGACGATCATGGGTCCTGCATCTGCAGGGTTGCAGGCCTTTATCCTTCTCAGGAAGGCCAGGAACGGAGTCGGGTGCTCAGGCACGCCATGATCTGGCCAGGCTGTGAATTGGAAGTGGCGAACCTCACGCTTCTCATTGGAGCCACTCTGGAAATACATGAAGGAAAACGTTAGGGATTCATCGGTGAAAATGTGATGTTAAAGCAACATAAATATTTTTCATTGTTAACAGACTCTACTGTGTGCAGTTTGGTTGCTTCTACTGCGATTTTTTTCACCACGTACTACGGCTTGGGTGCGAATAAATATGTTTATGTTTTTTTATTTAGAAATGGTATGTAAAAATACAATATAATACATATTGATTTATATATAGCGCTTTAACAACAGCTGAAGCTGTAACAAAGCACATAACACGGACACCTATCATGTACAGGTGGCAGTAACAAAGGTGGTAGAAAGCACCAGGGAATAAAAGTAAGATCAAGTCTGAATCATGCTGAGTCAAAAGCCAAAGAGTACAAGTGAGTTTTGAGGCGGGTTTTAAAGATGGGCAGCGAAGGGGCTTGTCGAATGTTCAGTGGCAGGTCATTCCAGAGAGTGGGACCAGCAACGGAAAAGGTTCCATCCACTGTGCGCCTCCATTTAGTTTTTGGCACATGTAATAATGTCTTGTCAGCAGACCTGAGGCGTCGGGAAGGTGTGTAGAGGTGGATGAGCCAGGCCCTTTAAATATTTGAAAACAAATAAGATCTTGAAACGAATTCTAAAATGTGTAGGGAACCAGTGAAGGGATGCTCCTTCTTACGAGTATAAGTCAAGCGGCAAGCAGCAGCATTATGGACCAGCTGGAGACACTTCATGGAGGATTGTCTGACTCCAAAGTAAAGCGTATTACAGTAATCGAGCAGAGACTTCAACGGACAGTTAGGACGGCGGAAAAAATCATTGGCACCGCCCTACCCACTCTCGAGGACTTGCACACTGCAAGAATCCAAACTAGGGCGCGGAAAATCCTACTGGACCCTCCGCACCCTGCCCACCACCTTTTCCAGCTACTCCCCTCAGGCAGGCGCTACCGATCCATGCGCACCAAATACAGCAGACATTTAAACAGCTTCTTCCCCCAAGCCATTAACTCTTTGAACTCTTTCAACAGTAGCCAAAATGGAACTGTATAGTGCCACTTAGCAGTTTTTTTTGACAACGATACTAGTGCAGCGTGTTCTACCGGAAACAAATTCCTTGTGTGTTCTACATACTTGGCAATAAAGATGATTCTGATTCTGATTCTGAGATGTGACGAAGGCTTAAATTAATGCTTCAAGGTGCTCATGAGAAAGGAGAGGTTTTATTTTAGCCGAAGATAAAAGAAGCTGGATTTAACACGTCAACAGATATGTTGTAAATATAGCTGTAGATTGAAACCTAAAGCTTTAATGTCTGTATTATAAGTTTATCATTTAATAACTACTTCCCCACGTAACAAAGCTAGCCTCAAAGCTTATTTCTGTATGCAACAGGGATTTACATGAACACGTGTCTGTCTTTCCTGTCGGTCAAATGATGCACAGTGTCCAGTGGTCAAGTGACCCATCTTTGAAAGTAGGTTAGTCGTCCCACGGTTTGCCGTTCCATTTTTAATTCATGTAGCAGTAAATAGAGTACTGCCCGATTAATACACACTCGATAGGGTGTTATTTATTAACAGCAGCTGGAGGGCGTATGAGGTATTGATTTGACTACACTGATGTTGGTGGTGGTGTTTGTGGTGATGAATTTAACGAGTGGCTTGGTTTGTTTGCAATGTGGACGACATTCGGTGCAACTCATGAGCCAATGTAGAGCCACAGGCAAAGATAAAAGTGGGATAAAAAAATCTTTATATGAAGCTAAGGATGCTTAGCTTGGATTGTCATTGACAATATGACCCAACACCCTCCAGCTGTATCTGTCCAATGTCTGATAAACAGAAATAATGAAATCAAATAGCTGTTTCTTATTTCACTGTAGGAGAGGGACATCTAAATTTCATTTTTAATACACGTCATACGAGATGGGGCTGCCCGATAGTTAATTGGTTCACCCATCGATTTCACAGTGCAGAGGTGGTGCGTTCGATTCCATCTCCGGTCTTCCTGTGAGGTATTTGCATGCTCTGCGTGGGTTTTCTCCGGGTCCATTAGTTCCATCCCACATTCCAAAAGCATTCATCGCAGGCTGATTGAACACCTCAAGGTGTGAGTGTGAGCGAGAATGGTGGTTTGTTACTGTGTGCGCTGCGATTGGCTGGCAACCGGTTCAGGGTATTCCACGACTACTGCCCGATGACAGCTGGGATTTTTTTAGATCGTAGTCTGTGGTAAATGTATTAATACAAGCAATGATAAACATTATAATAATTACTTTTATTTTTTAAACAATTCGCGACAGGGCTACGTCTCAATCCCCCTTAAAAGGAATTTCTTTACTGTGTTGATCATGAAGATCGTTCAAAGATTCTCTGACAAACTGACAGAAAATAAGACCTCAGGTGTAGAAGAACACACATGTAGTTACGGTCACGTGACAGAAAGCACGCATCAATACACAAGGAGTATAAATATTTGAAGCGATCAATACGCACTGTAAACCGCGTCGTGGTTGACTGCACATGTCACATTACCTTGTAAAGCGCAAATGTCCTGACAGAGTAGGTGGCCAGCTCCACTGTGTCCAGCAGAGTGACCTGGATGAGGCCGTAGGTCTCTGTAGCTCGTGTTGGCCAGTACTGGTCGCACTTTACCTAAAAACCAAAGACAGTGAATCTTGTGAGATATCAAGCGATTGAGAAAACAGTGCACAAGTACAGTGTGTACTAAAAAACTAAATAAATGAAAGGGTTTGGGGGATTAACACAGCTCAGTGAGACTTTGCAAAATTCAAACAGAAGTGTTGGACTAAAACTTGTGCTTATTGAGCCAACCCAATGTGTGAAAGAGGTTTTCCGTGCGTGTGAGAAGTGATAGCTTTGTAGAATGTGTGTGATCCTGCGCTAGTCGTGTCTGATACCCTCAAACTGTGCGCTGGGATGCTTCCATATGTCTGGCAAATGCTCACAGGGATCCACCGCAGAGCTGGAAAAGTTGAGTGAGTATCACTTGACTCGATGTGGCCCTAACGCTCCAACCTCACAAATCCCTGAAAAATGACATGGCGTGCCTCGCCACCCAAAACACCTTGAGATTCCCTGCATCACACTACCGTGCTTGTAGTTCGTCAGCTCAGCCTTGGAGACCACAAGAGAGTGAGGCATCCCAGTGGAGCGGGAGGGGCGTACGAGAGCCTTGGCAGAATCAGGCCAAAGCAAACGTTACTCGCTGATCCCTCTGGTCCTCACATCAGAGACGGAACAGAGCTCGGCTCAGCTCGTTCTGCATTCCGCTGCTCCAGACTGAGGATTAAGCCTTTTGGCCTGGGACATTGGGGCTGTAATTACAGCTTTAACCGCCGTGTTCCCACCAGGCCTTCAGACACTATCAGTACAAGAACGCTCTTCCATAGTGTGGGGGGGTGCTTGAAAAACCACACTTAAGTATGCCAACATATATGTAGACAGTCCATACTGTGCTGCGGGGGCCACCATCAGAACTACACTGTTCGTTCAAAGCAGAATTGTACTGCTTCCATCTGTGATCATCATTGTTGGTCATACATAAATGCAGATCGATAAGTGTTCAATGAGATTGCCCCCCCCCCCCCCCCCCGCAAATTCTGAACAACGGTAGGTTTACAGTCAACTCTTGAAACACGAAGGTGCCAAGCAAATATTCAGAAGACGCAAATTCATCATCTTTATGAGGCAGTCGATGCTCTTTACAGCAAATATGTCGTAGAGTTCATTCTTTACCTATGCTATAAATCTGTCCTTTAAAGGTCTCGTGGTATGAAATGTAATGAACCTCACTTTACTGAACCACAGCTAGACAGGAAGCACATTGGTAGGTGTGATCATGCAAGTGTAGACACTAATGTGCACTGTTTCTGAACTTCAGTGGAAACAAGAAACCCGAGTCAGTCCTCGTTGACTGCGGGTGCCTTGTGGTGCTTTGAAAATAGTTCAACTCATCGCATTTGGCTATTGCACAGAAGGGGGAAACAGTAAAAAGAGGCACTGAAAAGAGAGGGGGGGGGGGGTTCGTGGGGGTAAGGAGAAAAGCATGTGAGGAGAGGTTGCATTTGAAAAGGGATTAGCAAAGGAGAGAAAGCGAGATCTTGCCTTAGAGAAGAAATAAGAGGGCATCTGAGGGTCAAAGAGACACAACAGAGACAGTTGGAGAAGGTTGGAAAGGAAAAAACTTGGATACAATGCACAGGTTAATCACAGGGAAAGAAGCACAGATGACAGGAGAGGATCATTTGCTGCAAAACACATATGAGCATGATTTATTATTTCTGGTCCCCCCCCCCCCACCCGAGCGAGTCTTGTTCATTTTTTATTCTTACGCAATACCCAAAATGAACAAAAACAAAGCCTTGAAGCTGAATATTTTCTAATTCATTACCCAATTTGACATGCCTGTAAACCCTGCTCCATTACTATTAGGCTCTCATTCTATGTCATTCTTGAGTAAGCAACAGCATCACAAAGTGTCCTGTTACTTTTCTTTCATGGAATTTCCTTTCTACTCACAATAAAACATTCTGGCTTTTCGATCTGAGTTTAACAATCACCAGTTTCCCAACTCTCAACCCCCGCGGCCAACCCCTACCCTCCCCTCCTCATTATGTCCATATACGATTATACGGAGGATTGTTGCCATGGGCATTCGTGAATTTGACTGGAGGATCTGGTTCTCATTTTCAACGTACAGGAAAACTCTAAAATGTTCCATGATATTTTCTTGCAAATTGTAGCCTAACGAAGGAAATAAAACCCACAAACAACTTCTATCGCTGATGCTAAGCAAATGGATTGCCAACATAGCCAGACGCAAGACATCATATAATGTCCAAGTTCATGTCCAAAAATATTTGACAATGCACGGCCTGATCCTGGGGAAATTTAATGTTCCTTGAGTCATAGAAACGTGTGTGTGTGTGTGTGTGTGTGTGTATGTGTGTGTTAAAAACATGATGTAAATTCGAAAATCAGTTTTGATTTAAAAAATGTGTCTTTTATTGGTGAGATACACTATATGTATTTAAAGAAAATACTCCGTGAAGAGTACTGAAAGGTCGTTTAGTGTGTACGTAAGTGAAATAGGAACCAACAAGAAGCTATATATATATATATATATATATATATATATATATATATATATATATATATATATATATAGTATATATATATATATATATATATATTTTTCTGCCGACAGTGTGTATATATATATATACAGTAAAGTCTTGTTATATCGATATTCTCGGGAGTCCGAAAAATATCGATATAACCGGGACTATCGATATATCCGACCCTGCGCGCATGTAATTTTCTCCTTGCGTTCATAGAAATAGTATCGTAATAAGCGGTACTATCGATATAACCGATATCGATATAACGAGACTTTACTGTGTATATATATATATATATATATATATATATATATATATATAAGAGGTGCTGGGGTAATTCATGTCAAATCAATGTTTTTTATGATTGGTTTTGTGATGGAATGTTAGTAATGTAATTCTTTAACCCCACAAAATAATAGATTTGGTTGGAGTTTTGCAAGATGTGAAATACTCTATGGGGTTTATGCCAATGCGGAAATGTTTTGCAACTTCTGTTCAGTATGATTATTTACACTTCAGATTTGCAGATTACTGTGTTCGGTGGGGGTTAACACGAATGTGAAGACATATGTGGTGTCAATTCCTTTATTCCCGTGGAGGTAAAACATATATGATGTACCGTCAGAGGGCATCGTGACTTTTAGAGCCGATACCGTCGATGAAGCAAATAACGTCGGAACACATCAAAATGATATCTCATATAATTTCCTGTTCAAACATTGTTTGAAAATACTGATGATTGTATGAAGTTCCAAAGCTTTGTTTCAGTATCACGGAAACTTTTATTTTATACCACAATCTCGTCCTTGCGTTTTAATTCCATCCGACCTGTTTGCCAGTCCTGGTCTATTTTTTATGTATTTTTTTTGCTATTCCATCTGCCATGTCTTACCCTTGACTTCTCTTCCAGCTTGGTCATCATAATAATGTTAGCTGTGTGCTGCTCCCACACCATCCTCCAAAAGTCCCCAAAGGTCTCCGGAAGAGAACCCTGAGTGGCGATGTAGGCATTTTGACGTCGGTACCCATCAATATAGTTAGCGTTAATGTAGTCACTCCCCGGGACACCTGAACATGTAGAAAACATGTTAGCAATGGTGCATGAAGACAAGTGGCAAACATTTTCAAGCAATTTTTTTTCCCAAATAAAACCCTATTGCTATTCAGATTTCCCATGAATCCTTCTATATAGATTATTCTCAGTTAAAAAGAATGAAAGCAGCTTTATATCCCAATAATGAAGGATGTGGATGAACCGAGGTTGTGGCAGGACGATTAATGTTTTCACAGGGTACCGTCCTTTGGTATGGGATTGTTCAGTCGTCTTGTTTTATAATACATGCTAAAACAATCATGCATCTAATCTGAATATACACTGATGTGTGTCTTTGAATGGCAATAGGACTGTAAGGCCGCTCGTGTGTAAGACAAGGCTGACACTGCTTGTGTCCTGGAAAGGATTGTATTTGTGTGTGTGCGTGTGTGTGTGTGGTGAGAGGCCATCTGTGTGTGTTTGATTTCGGATCAGTCCTGCTCATCTGGGGCCTAATACCATAATCCCCAAAAATCACCGAGTCATAGCTCAAACAAACAATCATACATAAGAGATACACATTTGAAAACACACACACACACGCACACACACACACACACACACACACACACACACACACACACACACACACACACACACACACACACACACACACACACACACACACACACACACACACACACACACACACACACACACACACACACACACACACACACACACACACACACACACACACACACACACACACACTACTGCAGTTAGTCGTGACCTGATTATACCAAAGTGGGGCATACAAACTCATTTTTTGCATCTTTTGATGGCAATTTACAATAAAATTGACAGAATGCAAACAGGTGATAGATTTATGGACTCTAAGTAAAGTCTGCACAATTTTACAATCGTTTTAATTTCTCTGCAAATCTGTTGGCTGAACAGAATTCCTTGATTTCATTTTACTCTTTGCATTTGTATTGTATTAGAATCGAAAAAGTTTTTCCAAACAACCATTTTATTTCAAATTGCAGTTACCCCCTGGCCCTCTTTCATTGTGGATCTTGTGGGGGGTAAAAAAAATATTGTCATTATTTCACATTGCAGAACTAGCAATTAGACCCAAATGGCATTAGAGACAATGGCAGCAGATTGAGCAGTGTTTGCCAAAAATTCAGTTTTTAAACAAGCAGACAGCAGAAGTGAGACTTAATGTTTAGCAAAACATTTTAAAAGGCAGATTCGCTAAAAGCTTCGATATGAGTGAGAGAGAGAGAGAGAGAGAGAGAGAGAGAGAGAGAGAGAGAGAGAGAGAGAGAGAGAGAGAGAGAGAAAGAAAGAGAGCAGTCTGGAAGTGATTGTGCACATCCGTTGTGCCCAAATTCTGCATAATTATTGTTTCATGCTTACCTGTGTGTGCAAATATAGGAAATTTACACCCAGATGCAGAGCGACAGACAGAGCTGAAGACATATGAGGGTTTTGCTTCTTCACACATGCTCTGCCCAGATAAGGCTCATCTGTTTGGGCTTGGCCTCCCACTTCCTCCCGTTCTCAATATTGCGGCTGCTAGATTCTTTGCCTCTAAGTCTATCGCACCTGAGGTGTCTGAATGTTCCTCCGGGTACATTAAGGAGAGCAAGAGAGATTTTCTTTCACTCCCATACTGTGAAATAAATCGTGTAGATTTGACTTGTGGCTTACAGAGCTGGGAAATAAACAAAACCTTTAACGCTTCCGAACAACTCATTATTTATCTCTAATTCTTAAAGTTACGGAGATAGCTTGGCTTACAAACTTAATTGGTTCTCAGACAGAGTGCGTAAGGCTAAAAGTGTGTATCCCAAAACATAATTTCCCATAGGAAACCATTGAAATGAGAATAATCCGTTCCCAGGTCCCCATAAAACACTTTTCTACTTTCTAATTTTCTAAGCCTTAAAACTACACAAAACATACCTTATGTCATGTATAATAAATGTGCTATGGTATTATAATTAAATAAATAAACTGTACTGTATAATAAAGTTTTTTATTTACCTTTGTGATGGTCGTTGATGGCTTGATGGAATGGAGTGGCTGGTTTCATCAGCATTAAACACTTGATGAGGAAAGTAACCTTCTTCTTTCACCATCTTGAGGAACAATCCCTTGTAGGTGCTTTCTCTGTGATAATTTTATCTTGTTCCTCATCAATTGTGTTCTGTTTAGCTGGGTTGATGGCTTTTGCATCATGTGTACAGATGGCTTGTGCGGGTTGTTTGTGGAGCCTGATTGATGGGATATTTTAACCTTGCAGTCTACACTGTGCCTTTGAACTATCAAAGTTAAAACTCTCTCACTGTCGTCTGCCTGTCTCTTTAATGTTTAAACCTCACTGCTGCATTCTTGACCAATCACGTGGCTTTAACCAATGACTGGGGGTGGGGAATAGAGGACAAAAACAGTCGGCTGCCATTTTGTTGTTAGTAGAACGGGCTCGTTCGCGAACGACACATCACTCATTGAGGCAGCGCCGTCTACGAAAAAAGTTCGTATGCCAAGGTAAAGTTCGTATGCCAAGGTAAAATTGTCATAAATTTAACGTTTGTAAACCGAAAAGTTCGTAAGCCAAGGGGTCATCATAAACCGAGGTATCACTGTACTTTTCTAGGATGTGAAGCGGAGCAAAAAGATGACACAAATGCGATTCATGACCGAATGATGGGAACTGACTGGCTTATGGACGGTCCTAAATTGTACCGTTACGACTGGATCCAGACACATCCGCAAATCTCCATTTTGAATTTTCAGAAAATTTTTTTAAAAGAAAAAAAAAAAACTCTCCGGGGATGTGTAGGCGACAGGGCAAACCACAGAAACATGTCTCCCATTTGTAAAATACCCGGTGACGTGCAAACACCCTCACACAAACAGGCCGACAACACGTCTTACCCTCAATGCCAGAGAGTATCACCCTGGAATGGTCGTACGCAATGACGTTAGCGTAGCGGTTCTTTGGTTTGTTGACCTCCAAGTTGGAGTTTTCCCATGTGAACTGCTGACCGGGATCAACCGACTGCAAGGGAAGAAAAGACAAAAGTTACCGTCAAGAGTCGGGGAAAAAAACATCAGGACTGATGTTTGTTTTGGATGATGTTCACAAGCACGTTGGCACTTGGTGGTGTTTTGGCAGTATTTGAAATCCAAATGAAAGATTGTTTTTGAAATGGTTCTTCCTGCATATGGTCTGGCAGCTTTGCTAGTCTGACAAATCACCACAGCATGGACGTTTGGGTGCCATGACTTGAAGGAAAATGTAGAAATGACATCTGGAACAGCATGTCGAGCGGCCAGAATGGCAGTTTCATATGCTGGAGCAAAATGATCTTCTTGTGAATTAACTGAATGTATTTCGTCCATTAACTTCAAATTGATCATGACTGACTACACAGCTGTGTTGATTTGAAGTGGGCCCTCTTCTCATTAAGCTACACGCATTCATGAGCCACGATATAAGATGCATCAAATTTTACTACAAAATAAATTCATCATCATTTCCAAAGAGGGTTATGCTCTCAGAGTACTAAATTTGACAACTAAACAGTCAAATTGAATAGCTATCTAAATATGAGGAAGACCTCTCGAAAATCATCTGGGCAATCTTACCGCACTCAAAAAATAAGGTTGAAATCACAATCTAGCAAGCAGCCACCATCTTTGTGCCATTTTCTAAAAAAAGAAAATCAGATAAAGTCATCAAATGTCTCTAAGGTCATTCATAACAAATACATTAGGAAAAAAACTGATGAAAAATACTTTTTATTTATTTCTGCTTCCCTCACGAATTGCTCTGTGAGACAATTTTAGGCTAAGAGACATCGTTATGAAATATGATGAGAATATTGATACATTGTCTTGGAGAGCCCTTTGGAATTTTAGTGTAGATGACATTCGACACAAAAACATTCTGCAAAATTAACTTTTTTTTCTGAACACACACAAAGAAAATATATTACTCAAGAAACCATCATTTGATTTTGAAACTTCTGTGTGAACGGTTGGATTCCGTCATCATATTTTAAAATAAGGATATGTTGGCACCACGTATTTGTTGAAATAATGATGTAATGCCAACACCAAAATAAATAATTCTAGATTCATATCATGGCTCTCTGGCATCGCCCATTCAAAGTCAATTTAATTCTGTCTTTTTTTCAGAATCAGAATCAGAATCAGAATCATCTTTATTGCCAAGTATGTAGGACACACAAGGAATTTGTTTCCGGTAGAACACGCTGCACTAGTATCGTTGTCAAAAAAACTGCTAAGTGGCACTATACAGTTCCATTTTGGCTACTGTTGAAAGAGTTCAAAGAGTTAATGGCTTGGGGGAAGAAGCTGTTTAAATGTCTGCTGGATTTGGTGCGCATGGATCGGTAGCGCCTGCCTGAGGGGAGTAGCTGGAAAAGGTGGTGGGCAGGGTGCGGAGGGTCCAGTAGGATTTTCCGCGCCCTAGTGTGGATTCTTGCAGTGTGCAAGTCCTCGAGAGTGGGTAGGGCGGTGCCAATGATTTTTTCCGCCGTCCTAACTGTCCGTTGAAGTCGGATTTTGTCCATTTTTGTGGCGGCCCCGAACCAAACGCTGATGGAAGAACACAGGATGGATTCGATGACAGCCGTGTAGAAATATTGCAGCACCTCCTGTGGCAGGCCATGCTTCTTTTTGGCAGTTAAAGAAATTCAACCAATCCAAAAATTAACATTTATATATGGAAGAATAAAAATAGGAATCATGAGAATAAATCTGGCAGATTGGGACAACCTTTGTAGTTTTTCACGTTGTAGGTGAGCAGGAACCTAACCCAGCCGACTGAGCGACGGGCGGGGTACACCCTGAACTAGTTTCCAGGCAAATGCAGAGCGCAGATAATGTTTCATTTTGGCCAATCGCAATGCAACACTGACTCTTCCAAATCGAATCCAACATGAACATTGAAATGCAGTCCAAACGGGATCTTGAGTTTCAAGACATTGAACAGAAAAAATGTCGGGACTTTCCGTCGTCTACAGATGGCGGAGAACGATCAGAGAAAGATGATAGGCGCTCAAAAAGATTCCTCCGGGGAAGAAGAGAGGATAGTTGTGTTAGACCAACACATTAAGTTCCTGGAGGGTAATTACAGCGTAAGCATCTCTGCAAGCAGGGAGAGGCAGACATGAGGTCATTATGGAGCTGTCAATGGAGAGAGATGAGGACGAGAGAGCCAGAGCAATTTAGCAATTGTGAATATTATACGACACATAATTATGGTTTGGTTGGGGGAAAATGGACAGGGGTGGTACTCTGTGTGTGTGTGTGTTTCAGGCTGATCCTCTTGCTCTGCCCAATATCATGTGTGTCTGATTATTTCACCGCAATCATTTCTGCTCTCCCCCTCTTTCAATGCCTTCGCCATCCATGCATCCATCTCTCTCGCTCGCTCGCTCGTTAGGCGTTCGCCGGCGAACAAAGCACACAGTCATGCAGAGAGAAAGCCGGGAGGCTCAAACCGCACGGCTGCTTCCTACACCGGCTCGTCCATCCTTCTCCAAGGCTTCTCCCAAAGCGTTTCAAAGCCCCTCAAGCTGGTTTTCGACTCGTTTCTATAATGCGCTCTTGTCTTCCTTGATACGACCGCCACACATCATTGATTCCTCTCGTGTGGGAGCCAATTAGAGGCTCATGTCTCCATCAGTCATTACAGTCCTGATCCAAAAAATGGTCAATATCTCTCTATGGAGCTAATGGTGACGCTAGCTCTATTTGTTAAACTGCCAGTATTTTAGGGAGCCTATTGGTGATGGACATCGACTGTGGTGCAAGAAAAACCTCCGCCGAGTCCATGCGGACTAGCTTTATGTGTCTCTTGGTGAAGATGCAGTGCCTTTATATTTCTATCTGCCTCTTCTCTTTCTGCACCAGTGGACCGGATAACGATCTGGCTGTAAGCAAACTTTCCTTGAGCCTTGCATTTTCAATTTCCATCTTTGGGCTGTGTGGATAAGAGCATGACAGCAGAATGGGAAATGGGCTCAATCTTGCGTGGCTTTGATCAATATGCAGGATGCAAGAAGGGCAAATGTAACGGGACAGTCGGCAATAAGAAAACGTGCAATCATTTTTACAGGGAATTCTCACTGCTATATTTTGGAGCATGTCCATTCATCCGCAATACGCGACGTCGGACGTCATTAACGTGAGGTCAGTGGTCACTATTGTAGTTCTTCCACACCCCACCAAACTCAGTCAAGCATTCCTCCGTGTATTTTGCTTTACACGCTGTCAACATAGATAGAGCTTCCCCAAACGGTTTCCACAAGGTTGGAAGCGTACGGTTGTCCAAAATGTCTTGGCAAGATGATGAAGATTGATTGGTTGAATATTTATGAATCTATAATTTGCCAATCCCTGCGTGGAAATACTCTTGACAAAAATATGTTGGAGTAATGGGATTGCACAAGATTTATTAAGGGTTCAGAGCTTTGAACATGAGCTCTTCCAAGTTCTTGGGATGTTTGATCATGGCCTGTCATACTTGCATATATTTCCACAGTGAGTCAAGAGGCATGGTGGCAAATGCGGTTTGGGTGTGTGAGAGGTTAATGAAATTTGAAATGGTTCATAGTTGCGAATTTTTGTGGCGCGTGATTCACTGACGTCCAGTCCAGGGTGTACTGGCCTCTTCAACAAAATCAGCTGAGATAGCTCCAGCTCAACCACATCTCTGAACAGGAAAAGTGGTCAAGAATTCAGAAATGATTGAACGAATGGATCTTCAACTTGTAAAGCCAAGTCTTTCCAGAGTAGACTATTACTGCTCCCACACCACCCAATTAAAAACGTTTATCCCGAGAGTTTATCTGTGTGTGTGTACATTGGCTTACGAACTTAATTGGTTCCCAGAAAGACTGTGTAAGGCGAAAAGTGTGTATTCCAAACATTAATTTCCCATAGGAAACCATTCAAATGAGAGTAATCCGTTCCCAGGTCGCCATAAAACATAATTTTCAACTAAATAAGACTTAAAATTACACACAATATAAATTATTTTATGTATAATAAATGTGCTAGGAATTCGTTAGCTAGAGCGTTCTTAAGCCGAGGTATCACTGTACAATAATGTGAGGAAACTTAGAAAATTTCAGCCAAAGTTATTACAACTAGGCAAGAAATGACAGTTCCAATTCAACGTGGAAGCGGACCAAAGTCCTCAAGCTTTTCCGTCGGGAGAGGCAGACAATTGGCATTCCTACCTCATACTCTTGTGAGAACTTGAGATTGTCGTTTGCTTTGAGGCGCTCAATATTATCTGCCAGTTCCGAGATGGGGACCGGTGGGTGACTTGCCATGCCTGCCGAGCCCAAGGAGAGAGAGAGAGAGAAAAAAGAGAGGACATTTTAGAACATGTGCAACTTGATTTTTTTTGGGGGGAAAGGGAGAAAATGTTAAGAGATTAACAAAATCCTCAGAGATGTTTTTTTTTTCCTGAGTTTGACCAATCATAGCGAAGAGTGTTTATTTGTTAAGTGACCATTCTCTCTCCAAAGCAGACAAGAAGAACAATGTGTGTGTTTGGAAAGTTACTGAGGCACAACATGTCTTTTGAGTCGATGCAACACGGCTGGTGGAGATTAAAAAAATAAAGACGGTTAAAATTTTTATAATGTGGCGAGTTAGGAGCCACTTTAAAAAAAATACAGTGGAACCTCTAAATTGAATTGCCCCTGAACGCTCCAATCGGAACATATTGGAAAACAATTGTTTCAACATCTCCTGTCCAAAGTAAATCCGCTTCAATTCCAAGTGGCAACTCTCGGCCAAGCCTTTGTGAAAGGAATTTCAAGTTCTGTTCGTGATGGAATGTAGGGAAAGAAGATGACCATTTCACGGTAAGATCGGATCATTGTCATCAAATGGTGAGTAGTTTTACTTTATTTTAATAATACTGGGCTGATGACCATTTTGTGTTTGGGGGCCTTTTATCGAGCATATTCATCGTTATTTAGCTCATTGAGTTGCTTGTTCTGTAGCCACAAGGAGACACAAGCCAGTGTCTTATTGTGCTGGTCCCAAGCCCGGATAAATACAGAGGGTTGTGTCAAGAAGGACATACGACGTAAAAGCTTGGCCAAAACAAACATGCAAATAAAACCTCTGAAGAAGGAGGACACTGATTCGCTGTGGCGACCCCTCAAAAGGAAAAGCCAAAAGGAAAAGAAGAAGAAAAAAATCTAATCATTAGTATGTGTCCTAATTGTCACTGTTTAATTGTGGTTGTAGTTTAGAACTGCGTTGGAACATGCTAAAACGTGTTTCCACTATTTTAGGCTTTATCCATTTTTATGAGCTTTTTTTTTCTCCGTATGCATTTTTGGGCAAAATATATCTTCACTCATTCACAGCCATACGTGCAAAAATGTGTCCACTCCAGTGCCAGGATTTTTGTCATTGTCATTCAAATTCCAGAACCCACAGAATATTGAGTTTATAGGACTACATGAACATTCCATGCAGCATAAGAAACCTTAGACTCTCTTCTTTCATTAGAAAAGAAGAGTTAATTTAGTAATTAACTCTTTCTATTAATTCTATGGGTCTGGAGTTATATGAGCTTGAAATGAGGGTGGCTGTCCAAAATAGAATGCAATTCATACAACAACAGCTGAAGCTGGAACAAAGCACTAACATGGACAAAAGGGAAATGGTGACTCCTTGTGGAAAGGAAAAAACATTGCCAGAGGCCATGGCCAGCGCTTTTTCGGCACCCAAACAAGAAAAATCAAAACCCGAACAAATACGGAAATGGCGCTCTACGTCATATTTTCAATTCTTGAATAAATTCGGGAATGGCAGTGATTGAGTTAAAGATCACAAGCTGGAAAATACCTTTTGGGGGGGGGGATAACACTAATGAGGTGAAAGGACATTCAAAGCAGCATCCATTGAACTCATTGCATGAAAGGGCAACACATTTGTCTCGGCCGTTCGCCGTATGAGCCCTGACAAAGAATGGAACCTACACTCCAAAAATGAATTGTCTTGGAATAAGATATCTCCATCTGCTCCTCGGTCGTCAATGCGTCTTCAGCCCGTGATTGTTTTTACCATTTTATTTTAGCGGCGTCACATATTTTTACTCAACGGTTTCCATATGGTGTTGCTTGTTTAATTAACTTCACGGGATTATACTGGAGCTCTTTATTTTTTCAGTTGACAAGCGTTCTGCGGGGATAAAAAAGTGCAATCAACCTTAGACGGTTCCACTGTAGAATAAAAAAAAAAGCTTATTGACGTTATTGTTGTCAATTCAAGCAGCTTCATCCTACGTGTGGGATGAAAGTTAGTTCGCACAAACATTTACAAAGGAGCACAGAATGGGAAGAAATGAACTGGCGAGGAAGAAAACAATGACTCGGTATCTTTGCCAGACCGTGAGACCAACTAACTTGACAAACGCCGATAACCACGGTACACTGATACGCGGTAGGCTGAAAAGGAAACAATACCATTGTTAAAATAAACCGAGCTAAAAAGGAACCATAAGCGAGTGTCTGAGTTGATATGCTTACCTGGGGTCTGGAAGTTGATTCTACGCAGCTCCACCGGATCGGTGGGATGGTGAGATGACATGGCTTTGCTGCAGGGGAAACTGGCTTTCCTGCCTTCGGCCTCGGCTCGTTTCCTGGCAATAAACATCAGACAAGTGTTACATTCAGCTGCATTGGATTTACTTGGGCACTTCATATGCAACTTCATTCACAAAGTGCTGCAGGATGCTTTCTTTGTGAGTGCTCAGAGGCTAGCTGTGTGTGGAAAAAAACCAAACAAAAAACAAAACAAAAGGCAATGAATCATTGGATTCCTTTTCTGCTTATTTCATAGCATCTTATGATACAACGCAAAATACAAATCACAGAATTATTTTGGAAAGATTGAACTGAAGTCGTCAAAAGATAATCATGGAAGAAGAAAAAAAAAGAAACAGCCAGATAATTACATAGCTGAGAGCTGCTGACTGTAACTGTCAGGCCAAAAATGATAACTACAGGCACAAATATGATATGTTGAGACGTATCAACTGTTAACTCATTCACTGCCAAATGTGCAAAAATGTGTCCACTCCAGTGCCAGGGTTTTTGTCATTGTCACTTGAATTCCAGGACACACAGAATATTGAGTTTTAGGACTACATAAACATTCAACGTAGTGTAGTGTAAGAAACCTTAGGATCTATTCTTTTATCAGAAAAAAAGTTAATTCCTAAACTGTATGGGCTTGGAGTTATATGCGCTTGAAATGGGGGCGGTTGTCCAAAATACAATGAAATACATACATATTGGTTTAAATAGTGCTTTAATAACAGCTAAAGCTGAAACAAAGCACTAACATGGAAAAAAAGGGAAATGCCACCCCCTTGTGGAAAAAAAAACATTGCCAGAGGCCATGGCCACCGCTTTATCGGCACCCGAGCATGAAAAAACAAAACCTGAACAAATTCTGAAATGCCGCTCTACGTCATATTTTCAATTCCTGAATAAATTTGTGAATGGCAGTGAATGAGTTAAATGTCAGCATTCATTTGTGGTTTTACAGAATAACTTTTATTATTTTATTATTTTGACATTGCTATTTTTACGATAGACAAAATGTTGGAGGTGGTTACCTGTCAGGTTTGCTGGATCCAGATGGGAGAAGAAGAGGAAAAAAAAGGGAATAGACAAGGTGGGACAATGTTACTATCTGTGTTTGATGATGATAATACTTTCTCTTCTCTTTTACTGATATTAGTTAACAAAAAAAAAGACTAAAAGCAAAATCAGACATGTGATCATTCTCTCATAAAAGGAATCACAAATGGTAGCGTGTTTAATGAAAAAAATCACTGCACCATGCAGCCCAGCTTCAAGGTGCCTGTTCATATCCGGAGATCACCCTGAACTTTAAATCATTAGCATGATGGATATTCATTTCCCCATAGCGCATCTGCTGCAGCAATTATTCATGCGCGTCAACAAAGCTTCAGCCGGGAGGCCTGATTAGTATCCTAAGGTTCGATAAATGTAGCTACATCCAATTCATTTGGCAAGACAATCACTTTCACTGTTTGTCAACTGAAAATTTGATGAAATCTTTCGTTTTTGTTTCTTTTGACTTAAATGGACCAAAGGCTTGGTGAAAGCAGTACAGATGGCAAATACACCGCCGTGAATAGGAGTCAAAAGGAGACATCTATTGTTTTGCTCCTGCTTACCTTTTGAAGAGAAGGATGGCGATGACAATGCACACGATGAAGATAACTGCCAAGACGGGACCGACAACCCACAAGAGACCCTCTTCCTCATCAACGATTGGTTGCGGGTTTACACCCGATGACGTCACGGAATCAGAATAAGGGCTAGTGGAGAACATGGTCTGTGGGAGAGCAGGTGAAAGTATATGAATGTTGAGAACTAAAAAACAAACAAACAAACATTGAAATATTTGATGCTGCGCTTTGTATCTTACGTTCTCCGAAAGGTCGAGCAGGGCAAGGACAAAGAAGACATATTCCTGTCCGTTCTGCAAAGGCCGGTTGCGAAAGTCGCCGTAGTTTTGCCCGTCACCGAGCGTGAACTCTGGAGGAAGCGTTTTAAATTGAGCGCTGACATAAGCTTTGGGATCTGATTGGCCGGCTTGTCTGCGGATGCGCAGGGCTCGGCTCACGCTGGTTCGGTTAATCTCTCTCAGCAACTGAAGTGGAAGGACAGCAGAGTTGGCGGTCAGTTGCCGGGAATACGTTGACAAACATGCATTTGCACGTAGTGACAGTTAAGAGTCTTCAATTAAACTCACACGAATATGTTTTTTTTTTTTTTTATGTGGGATGAAGTTAGACTACCCGGAGAACACCCACTGGGAGACCACACAGGAAGGCTGGCTACTCACTCGTCAACGTCGATGCTCACTGTAAACCATAATTTCCTAAATATAAACTCTCTAGGATTCCACAAACCATTATCAAACTATCAACGGTGCGTTCAATGAGGATCACCAGATCCAATGGTATCCCGTGGATACTCAACAAAGTTTCAGTAACCTTTTTAGAGAATATCATGACGGGGAATGCAGCATCATAGTCGGAACTAAAATTAAATGTCAACATTCTCTTCAAAAATAGGTACTGCTCAAAAGTGAAATCATTGAGGTCAAATATTTTAAGGCACAAATCTCATTTAACAATTCAAATTTCCTTTTATGTTAGTTTTATGCAAGCGCGAAATGTATTTTTTTGGGGAATACAGATATCATTATTAGTTTACGTAGACTACTTGTTTCAAAGTCAAGGCCCGGGGGCCAAATCCGGCACACCACATCATTTTATTCGGCCCTCGAAAGGAAATCGAGCTTGTGAAATTCCATGATGCTTGCTAAAGACCAAAATTTCAAATTGTCTGATATAAACCACATTAACAGTATTATATTGACTTTAAATTTGAAAACAAGTTATTCATAAATGTGTTGTGCACTCTATATGTAATACATGGAGGGGATTAACCACTCTAAGGCAGGGGTGTCAAACACAGGAAGATTGTCTTTTACTGCCGGCAGGGAACACATTCATTCATTTATTGAGAGTATATGCAAATTAAAGTGATACATTAGTAAAACATAGTTTTCTGTATGCATTTCTTGATTATAATACCACACCCCTGGACGTTCTGAGCACCAACAGCTGTTGTCTTTACCATGAACTGATAAATTTGCAACCTGGCTAATGAGCTCTTCAGTTTCAAGTCCTCCTGTGATTTCCCAAGTCCTGAATTCTGTCCAAGGCCAGATCTCCTGGATGAAGATGACAGTTTCACTGGGCTGTGTCTGTTTCACTCAGATTTAGTGTGGCCATCTGCGCCTTGACTGTGGGCCTATTGTTTGGTTGGCCAGCTAAGCATGGGACTTTTAAATATGATAACTTCTTATCCTCCATCAGCAAGCATTATGGAATTTAACAAGCTTGATTTGGTTTCGGGGGCCTAATAAAATGATGTGGCGGGCCAGATTTGGGCCCCGGGCCTTGACTTTGACAACTATCTTCAAATGTCTTCCTGAAATTCATAATGAGAGGAAAGCGTAACTACAATGTGACCTGCTGCAAAAAATGTGTTTGACCACCTTGGGGTGGACACTAAAAGTGAAAGTTCATCAAAAACAGTTTCTTTTATGCAAGTATTCCTGAAGATTCATTCAAGCAAGTCTTGTATCGGTAATTTCTTGATCACTCTTACTGACAAAATTGTTTCAAATAGGTGTCAGATTTCAAGGTTGTCTCTTGTTCATAGCTTCCACCGAGATATGAAATTTAGCTGAAGGTTGGTGTTAAAATGTATTTTTTATTTTTTTGGGCAGGTAAAGCTATTCTTTTTTTTCCGCCACGGTGAAATGTGATATTACTTTTCACGCCAATGCTATCTAACAGACATTGAAAGTCCGAAGAGTGATTGCTATTTTGAGATGTATCTCTTTAGAGGTGAGAAAAAAAACCTGCGGTGTGTGTTTTCACTCTCTGCATGAACAGTAAATAACACCAACTCCCGTGACTCAATGTTCTTGGCAAATACGGAGCACAGTGACTGTTCATTGAAGGCTATTGCAACGTGTTGCTGAAAGAAATCCAGCTCCAGTGTGTAAGCATACATTGTCAGCAAAATACTTCAGATGTGCTTCCCTCAAAGATCATTCAAATCGAAAGGGGCAGTAGCTTTGATGAAAAGCAAACCATATGGCATTTCTCCCCCCAAATTCCAAAATAAATAAACACGTTGAATAACTCTACCTCATCTAAGTTCATCTGATCCGGATCCTCCCATGGATTCAAGAACTTCCCTCCCCGCTGTTTCTTCAGCGGGACCACCACGATGTAATAACCCCTAAAAGACATGATGGGTAGCGATAAAAATCAACCGACCGTGAACTAGAAGCCCCATAGCCTCAATTCTAAACATATCATAAACCTAAAAAAAATGCATAGTTTGAATAAAAAAAATGAATGATTATTCTATTTGTAATCGTGCGATACCGGCCCATAACAGCTCTTGTCATGGACATGAGATGCAGGTATACCTAATGAAGTGTCCCAGCTTCCATTCTTAAGTAAAAGCCTTTTTTCTAATCAGCTGGAGCACCAATAGCTTCCACCAAGCCATGAGGGCACTCACACTAAAATGATAAATGTGTCCCCAGTGCATGACTCACTCCACCGCTTGCAGCTCGCACTTAATAACATAACAGGCATTACAGCAAATGTGGTGAAACATTGAATTTGCAGCAGTGAGATGAACAGATATGATCTCGGAGAGCGGAATTGCTGATGATGTATTTTTGTCGTAAAATGAAACACGCAGCTGATAGCAGTTTGTGTCTACTTCTTTTATCAGAAAGAGTGTAATGAGAGCAAAAAATAAAAAAGTGACAGGATGGCAGCAAAGTAGAAGCATTGTGGGTGTTGCGGGGGAATGAATCACGCCGAGATTTACAGTGGAGAGTGCACCGGTGCTCTATATTTATTCTGGGTTTGGGTGAGATTACGAGCTTTGTGCTTTTGCCATGTCTGCTGTGGGAGTTTGAAGTATTGTAAGACCGCCGACTCGTAAAGAGAAATCCCTCCTGTTTGGCTAATAGTCATAAGACAGGATTCAAGGGAGGAATGGTGGAATGAGCTCAAAGGGCCGATCGAGACGGTAATTCTATTTTTAGGAAATTGGAGCATCTCTGTTGTATTCAATCAGACGCTCGTCTCTCAAACGGGGTTTTCCTTACTTGACTTTAGCTGACGTCTGGACGGATGGAAGTTGTACAGTCACCATGCCATCGGCGTTGGTCTTTCCCACCACGACGGGTTTGCTTTTCAGGATGTCTGGAGCAGTCGTGGCGGTGACGCGGTGCTGTAGGCCCCCGGCGCTGTTGGCCCGGTTGGTAAGCAAGAAAGAGTACAGGGTGTCTGGCTGCAAACCAGTGATCAGCTTTTGTGTCTGCTTCCCGTCCACCTCCACAGACTGGCCTTTTCCGTACAGGATCTGAATACGGAGAATGCATTCCGTTTTTTTTCCGAATAGTACGCACCACACTAAAATACAGCTTATTGTTTTAGATGAAGAGCTGTAACTATTTTAGTGGCATATTCTTTTATTTCTTTTCAATACATGACACCTCAAATTCCTATACACTTCTTTTATTTTCCATGAACTATGTGGTGAAACTCACACAACACCCCCCTCACACCTCAAATCCTTATTGTTAGTAAAGGGAGGTAAACATCAAACCGATTGATTTAAATTTGGTAGCATCAATTGCTGTGATGTCAGCCCAAAATATGTCTGAAATTCATTCACATTGCGCCTTTTGCAGCAATATCAATTCAACACAAAGGATCCGATTAAACAAATTGAGTACTTAACTCAATGTATTATCCTACATTTTCTTCCTTTTCAGCCATCACATTCTTGAAGCCAGATGAATCAAAGCTAATTGAATCGTTCCACTTGAACAATGAACTGTCATGGAATGCTATGGCTAAGTATCACGATAACTAGCCCCACCGTTTTCATTTGGAGAGATGCAAAGCCGTAATACTTACAGTAAATGGCTGTGTAGGATTCTTGTCTCGGACCTCCCAGGACAGCAGCACTGAATTCTTCATGGCAGCCTTCACTCTGAAGTTGGTGGCAAAAACTAGGGTATAAATCACAGGAAAAAACAAAATAAACGAGATTAACCCAAGGCGGAACTCTTGATTGCTGAACCCATGTTAAAGGGTATACCTGTGTACTCATCTCTATTAAAAGCCATCTACTTGTATTTGCTTGGGTCAACATTTAGTCAGAGAGACCAGATAGACCCAAGGATCTTACCTTGCTTTGGAAAAAGGATGTTTGCTCTAAAAGTACAGCGACAAGACAATGAAGAAGGACACTTAGGATGTAACCAGGCGTGTGTATGATTATGTGCATGTTGGCTCTCGAGTGATTGGTTAGGAAGTGTGTCTGGTGTCCTGAGCGATGAAGATCAGTGATTAGGGATCGCGTGTTGAGTCCTACCTTGGTCGAGCCGCTGTGTCCTAATTTGGACAGCGGGGCTGTACGGACCAGGGCCGACAGTGGTGAATGCGCATACCCTGACATCATACACAGTATCGGCACTCAGACCCTCCAACAAAACACTTGACCCTGGAGTGGACACCACAACCTCCGAGGAATTGCCCCGACTGTTTATATCCTTGTACAGCACCGAGTACTTGACAATTTTTCCATTTTGTTCAATGAGTGGTACTGATTTCCATGTCAGGTGAAGGGAATTGGCAGACATTTCCTCTGAGATAATATTTTCTGGGTATCCCGTTGGGGTGCCTTCAGGTGTGGTCACTTCTTGAACCGCCTCTTCTCCGTAGCCCATTTTGTTCCGGGCGGACAGTCTGAACACGTAGTTTGCCCCCTTGTGGATGTCATGAGCTGTGTAGCGACTGTCCTTGGCAGGGAACTCCACCACTGTGAAAGGAAGGACATCGACACGGCCAAACGTGAGGCGGTAACCCAGGATTGGAGTTGGGGGATTCGGTGGTGGATACCACTGAAGCAGAGTGGTGCCTGAGTCACTTGCGCTTGCCATTAGTTTGGGTTTTTGTGGCACTACAAAGAGGAATTAGGAGAAAAGACTGTGAGGAAAACCAATGGCTAAACTGAAAATTGTAGTACATTCTGTTTGTCATGACAAAAAGAACAATGCATAACTGTTAAGTCAACATATGATAAATAAACCGTTGTAAAAAATGTGACTAACTCTTTCACTGCCATTTACCAATTTAGTCGAGAATTGAAAATATGACATAGAGTGGCATTCATGAATTTGTTCGGGTTGTATTTTTTCTTGTTTGGGGGCCGATAAAGCGCTGGCCGTCGCCTCTGGCAATGTTTTTTCCCTTCCACAAGGGGCAGCATTTCTCTTTTTTCCATGTTAGTGCTTTGTTCCAGCTCCAGCTGCTCTTAAAGCGCAAAATAAACCAATATTGCGTTTTATTTTGGACAGCCACCCTCATTTCAAGCTCATATAACCCCAGACCCATATGATTTAAGAAATAACTTGTTTTTTTTCTGATGAAAGAAGAGAGTCTAAGGTTTTTTTATGCTGCGTTGAATGTTTATGCAGTCCTAAAGCTCAATATTCTGCGGGTCCTGGAATTCGAGTAACAATTACCACTGGAGTGGACACATTTTTGCATGTCTCGCAGTGAATGAGTTAAAGTTCTTCGAATTGGAGAGAACTAGAATTTTTGAAATTTCAAATACTGTATTTCTTTCATAAAGGTGGGTTTCGTAACATGACATATTTTAAAAGAAAAGAGGTGGATTTCAGTGCTAAACTCCTATTCCACATACACACTAATCAGAAAAGTGAGGCTGCATAGAACATATTCTTCTTACATTTTTGGGTTGACTCCCCTTTTAAGAGGTGGCCATTATTTTTTCAGATGTTTCCCAAAGATTGTAACTCAGTGATTGGTACTTATGTATCTATTCTCCAATGATGCCTATCTTTCCTCTGAAACTCAGAGGGAGTTTGCATTTGGGATAATTTTCCTTTGCAAAGAGGAGAAAACTGCTGACAATTACTGAATCAGAAATGGCCCCTAAAAAGATTTGATTAAAAACGGTACTCATAATGAACCCTCAAAAACAATCATTCATGGTTGTTCTGCATGCTAATGGTATGACTTAATTGATAAATTCCAGTGACTTACATGGTAGAGCAGTGCAGATGGCAACTGGTTTGCTACGGGCACCATCTCCTTTGGCAGTGTAAGCTCCAACTGAGATAGAATAGGAAGTGTCTGCATTCAAGTCTCCAAGAAGCGCCTCCTGCAAGGGAATGAGCGATCGGTCAGATGCATCATTTAACAATGTTAGCAAAAGGTGCAAATGTAAACATCACCAGTAAACTATTTCATGGTGTGAAAATTTTAGGTGCCATGTTGAGCTTGGCTGGAAAGAAGCAGAAATATTGATATATCGTATGTCTTATATTTAGTTTTTGACGGGAAATGTTTCCAGTGTAAAGCACAAGTAACGGCATGAGGTTGATAGAGATTAGACAGTATAAGAAGTTATCATATTTAAAAGTTTCATGCTGTTATATGCTTAGTCAACATTTGTGACTCAATACACAAGTGAAGCACAGACAACCTGGGGTCAATCAGGTCAACAGACACAGCTTGTTAAACTGTCATCTTCATCTACGAGAGCTGGCCTTGGACATAATTTAGGACTTGGGAAACTCCTTATCACAGGAAGAGGTCATTAGCCAGGTTACAAATTTATCAGTTCATGGAAAACACAATGTTTTATTGCTTACAGCTGTTGGTGCTCAGAACGTCCAGAGGCGTGGTAATATAATCAAGAAAACTATGTTTTATTAATGTATCACTTTAATTTGTATGTCCATGTACTCTCAATAAATAGCTTGGCAGAGGGCCGCAGAATTCAGACGTATGTCATGGATAACTGCGTTTCCTGCCGGCAGTTGGGACAATCTTTCTGGTTCTGAGTCTTCTTCCACAGTGTCTGACTGTCATATCTCTGACAGAGATTCACTGTTGACCTCCACCTACTGTACATCCTACTGCCTTGCAATAATTGGAGGATATTTTAGACTACTGACTGATTTTCATCTGACGCTTTATTACTGTCATTATGTAACATGCTTAAAGAAATATTTACTCACATATTGAGCTGTCTGGTCATATTCCCACTGAGTATTGACAAAAAACAAAGAAGGAGCACAGAAAAGATGCAATTGTAAGTAGTAATTATAAGACCATGCACTGTAAATTGAATTTCATGGTATTCCATTGACGAATGGTACCTGTGAGTCCTCTATAAGGATGTCCTTGATGGAGGGATGACCCTGAGGTTCGCCGTAGTTCATCCTCACGTAGTGGACTTGATAGCCTCGGATCTGACCGTGGTGCAGCTCAGGGGCTGGCGCTCGCCATTTCACCCTAATGGCTGAAGCGTTCACTGTCACTGCGTCCACCCCTCGAGGAGGACCACTTGGAACTATAAATGCATTTTGGGATAGAGGTCAAGGGTCACCAATGATGGCCACTTAAACGTCAGCATGGACGTATTCTTTTTCATTAAAAATAGATTGGGGGCAGAAAAATACACCGAAAAACTGATGTAAAAATGCAGCCATCCAAAAAGTCGAAATTGTCAGTGATGTCTAGCTGAAAAAAGGTCAGGGTAGTAGAAAAAAAAGAGAGGCGGGTGCTCGAGGAAAAACATGGAGGATAAGAAGGAAATGTCGGGAAAGATAAGAATGGCAGATAGAAAAGGGATTTGTCGCCACGGGCAGATAAACAGTGGCAGACAGTCAAAGAGAAAATATTGTTATCAAGAAAAAAAACCTCTCATGCTACCAAGAACTACATTTCTCTCCCACAACACTGAAGTCAGTGTTATTGGTGGAACGCTAGGAGACGGAATTAGTCAAAATATTGCTGAAAATATGACAAAATTAGTAAAACACATTGATGTAACGTGGCTAAACACATTCGAAACAGCTGTCAAGGTAGAAGGGATTTGGCCGAGCAGTTAGGAGTGAAGGAAGGCCAAGGTTCAGCCAAAGTTATTGAGGGTTATTTGTTATTCCAAGAAAGGGAAATTCCAATGCTTGGATTCAAGAGGAAAAGGACAAAAAAGCACCAAAAAATAGTTGTGAAAAAGTGGATTTAAAAAAGCAGCATGGAAAAAAAGGGTTGCAGCTGATGGAGAGAAAGCGGTGGCAAGGGTTGAGAAAAGGTTTTTTTTTTCCAGTTGGGGTGGTTGGGAAGGATAAATGGGAAGGTTGTCAAATGTTCTCAAGTGCATAAGTTAGTCACAGGTGCCTGGAGCTCATTAGTCTTATTAGTCGGGTAGCACGAGCCAGTGGGGGGAAAATCCTCAGATCGTTTGGAAACATACCATCTTCCTCGGTGCGGATAATCAGCTGTAAACTCTCCGGTCCCTCGCCGGCTTCCGTCTGCGCTCGCACTGTTATTCCGTACTCAGTCCATTTCCCTAGGTTTTCCAACAGGTACGGAGAACCTTCCGTAGGAATGTCGTCAATCCTTTTGGATGTTTTGTTGACCCCGGTGGTGGAGTACTGGATGGTGTATCCCGTAATGACGCCGTTCTGAAACTCCACAGGTGGTGGTGCCCAACTTACCAGGATGCTGGTAGAAGTGGGGCTGGTGCATCTTATGTCCCGAGGAGGTGCTGAAGGAACTGATTGGCCAGTTTGAGAAGGCACACGTTGGAATTGTTTTGGGTAAGTGTGAAGTTGGCGGTGTGTGTAAGTTGCCATTGGGGTGAGGTGGAGGAGTGGGGATGGAATGGAGCAGACACAAGACAGAGAACAGAAGACAAAGAAACATAAAATGAAAACAAAACACTGGAGAACTGAAGCTATCAAGAAAAAATGGCCCTATATTACAACTAAAAAGCAAGATGACTGAACAAAGATATTGAATGATGGGTGTCGACTTTGGTTTGACTGATGAAAAAGAGAGAGAATGACTTCAAAGAGACGCAACACAAAATAGACTGACTAGAGCTGAGAACACACATACGTACCTGCCCGGAACTTACTTGTTCTACTCAAGTCTGAGCCCTTGATCCATGATGGAGATCACATTTTCCAGCTACAAATGTCTGACTTGTATACCCATGCTTGTACTGAATTCTTACACACCTCACATTGATATCCAACAATAAAAATGACATTTAGCATGATGTGCCAATCAGGAAAGAAATAAAAAGTGAGTTTTTCAAACTCACTTTCGATGCTTGTTAAAATATCAAAACTGAGGTCAATGTAAGTCAGAATTCAGGTTGGTCTATTTGTCACAATGCAAACTAAAAATGCTACTCATCCTGTCAATGTCATGGACATTTCTGTCCGTCTTTAAAATTATCTTTGGTCAGACTATGTAAACATTTTCTGGGGGAGGGGGTACAATTTTGGACCAAATCCACGGATTGGGTATCCACGCAGAGCCTTCATTGGTCTTTTTGGTCTGGCTAGGCTCTCAGTCGTATAGGAAAATATTTCTTCAGCCGTCATCTGTACTTCTTTGAAGGTGTCGGATGTTTTGCTCCTCATCTGAAGAGCTTCGTCAGCGAACTAAAGGTGTGACTGCTGGTAACCTTGGCCCTATATATATCCCTAATACACAGATGTGGCAGTAGACTACTCCTCTGAAGCCAATCTGAATACCTCTAATGTTCTATCCCCGGCACTGATCGCCTCATTAGCTCTAGTATACCATCAATAGCATGACTAAGCCTCCATGGTAACAACCTCAGAAGTCTGTAGTAAGCACGATCTAAATTAAACCTTAAACCACCATGGCGATTTAGTGGAGGGTTTTACTGTTTTACAAAAAATGCTTCATAGCCAGAGTTACCAGCACAACTTTAGTTCATTGACGAAGCTCTTCGGATGAGGAGCTAAACATCCGACACCTTCAAAGAAGTACAGATGACGGCTAAAGAAACCTTTTCCTTGATAGGCCTGGTTGGTTGTTGTAGAATGCCATTTGACTCATATCTCCACAATTTTTGCATTGTCCAAATAAAGCCTGACCCGTTTTTCACACACTCAGACTCCACAACGTGCAGCTGAACTTACGCGTCTGCGGCGTGTCGATGGAAATCTCATTGGTATATGCGCCAATGCCATGTTTGCTACGGGCAGCCAGTTGGAAAGTGTAGGCTGAGAAAGGCTTGAGGTTCTTCAACAGGTAGGAGGTTGTCGGCTCAAAGCTTACTTTCTTCTGAAGGGGATATGACGATACCGGCACATGAGCATCCGTCGCTTTTGACTTTGTAAATGTAATTAACCACAATCCAAATTACATTGAAAGACATTCCAAAAAAAGGCACAGAAGGACTGCAATCATCTAAAATTGTGATTTCGAATCGATGACTATACGTGTTGTGTAATTGACTACTGACATGTCCATTTCATCCAACCAACAATCACAGATCAAATTCAGCGCTCACCTCCTCTGTATCATCCGCTCGTCGATAAACCAGTTCATACCCTGTGATCTGGTTATCCGGTCCACCCTGTGGTGGCGCTATCCAGGACAACAGGATACTCGTCTCAGATTTGGCCTCTCCTTTGAATTCTGAAGGCTGCGATGGGACTGAAGTGTTCAAAGACAAGGTTGTTATTAACTTCTATCTGTTAAGAGTGACATATCCTGTTTTCTTACCACCAGTTTTGGCAATAATTTGCAGATCTTGGGAAAGGGGACCATCTCCAACGGATGTGAAAGCCAAAACCCTGATGTAATATGTCTTGTTCGGAGTTAAGCCCTGAATGGTGATGAAGTTGGCACTCCGCACCATTTGCTTCTCCCACTGCACAGGTGCCACATAGAAAGCAAAGTGTTGACATGAGTGTTGACACAGAGTAGACAAGTTTTGAGTGTCACACGCGTGACGGGCGAATACCTGGTTGACCAGCAGCGTGTTGTCTGAGGTGTAGTACACCCTGTAGCCCACGACCTGCCCGTTTGGTTCCTCCGGCTCATCCCAATGAATGATTGCCGTTGTGGTGCTCAGCATGCGACCTCTGACCTGCAAGCCAAATAGGAAGTCCTTAAAATGTATTCCGACCGCTTTTCATTAACACTAAAATACAGTTTATGCAAGTGTAATGTGATTAGAGTGCCTTGACTTTCTGAATGTTTTTGTGATAGAAGCCGTCACTTGTGTGATAGATTTCATTATTTTTTGCCTTGTTTTTCAAGCAATGATTTGAGTTATGAGAGAGCCTCAGGCTTGCCACAGCTCCAATCACGTTTAAGACAATGGAGCAATTATAGTTAAACATTAAAAAAAAAATCTGACATAGGATCTTCAAGTACAAATTTATGGTTAAGAACAATAAATGATCCCACTAGCAATCCCCCAATTGTTTATGACAGTGAATCAAATTTAACAAAACCAGATTTCAAGACCAAATCCTTCTCATGTTAACTGTCATTGCCAACTCTAACAAATATCCTTTCATCAAACTGAAATAAATCATATTTTAGTCCAATGATCCAAACACACAAAATTAAAAAATAAAAACATTAACCCAATGGAATCTCAGCAAGCAAACAGATGACCGAACAATACAACTACCCACTCACTCTATACCAAGATTATGAATTTAACTCATTCACTGCCATTTACGAATTGATTCGGGAATTGAAAATATGACATAGAGCGCCAATCTCGAATTTGTTCAGGTTTTGTTTTTTCATGCTTGGGTGCCAATAAAGCGGTGGCCAAAGCTGGCATTTCCCTTTTTCCACGTTTGCTCTTTGTTCCGGCTTCAGCTGTTGTTCAAGCGCTACATAAACAAAAATGTATGTATCGCATTGTATTTTGGGCAGCAGCCCTCATTTCAAGCTCATATAACTCCTGACCCAAATAATTTAGGAATGAACTCTTTCTTTCTGATGAAAGAGGAGAGTCTAAGTTTTTTACGCTGCATTGAATGGTTACGTAGTCCTAAAACGTAATATGCTGTGGGTCCTGGAATTTGAGTGAAAATGACAAAATCCCTGGCACTGGAGTGGACACGTTTGCACGTCTGGCAGTGAATGAGTTAATAACAATATCACATAATACTCAGGATGCCGGACAAGTCAGTCTAAACGTTCTAGGCGTTGCCCTTACTTGTCGGGGAGGTGAGGAGGGCGCCTGCTCCGCTGTGCGAGCCTCCACCGCTTCGCTGGAAGGACCCTGGCCGATGGTATTAACAGCGGCCACGCGGAAGTCATAATGGGAGTAGGGGCTCAGACCACCTACACTGTAGCGTGTGGTGGCGATGCCATCAATCTCTTTATAGGGGTCCTCCGAGCCTTTGGAACGGTGCTGCAGCAAGACAGAGTGCATCAAGATATAAGAAACAATAACAGGCGGATACTAAACCAACACACTCAATGATTTATGACACAAGATGAGGGCTGACCTGTGATCGAACATTTGGTCACATGTTTCTTAACTAAATGCCACTGTTGTGAACTATTATACCTTATTTTCCGCACTACAAGTCACACCTAAAGGCATTCATTTTTTTCAAAAGCTGACAGCATGCTTTATAATCCAACGCGCCTTATATATTGATCAGTATTTTTCTTCCATCCATCCATCCATCCATCCATCCATCCATCCATCCATCCATCCATCCATCCATCCATCCATCCATCCATCCATCCATCCATCGTCTGCTGCTTATCCGAGGTCGGGTCGTGGGGGTAGCGCTTCAGTAGTATATTGCGTTCTAGGATGTTGTATTTTAAATGTTCTGTAAGGTTCGATATTACGGATGCAGCGGTTGTGAAAGCACTACACCCACAAAGCTGTATTGTATTGTATTGTATTTCCATTAGCTCCTCTCCATCTCGTGGATTGCAAAGAAACCATTATTTTTACTATTTATACAAAGTGTTTGATAGTGAAAAAAATACGAGTATGCTATTTGATTTTCATACAAGCATTGAGTTTTGCTAGAGCCAGTCGATGCAACTTGCACAGTCAGTCAGTGTGTTGATGTGAATGCCACTTACTTGTATGATATAATAGGATACAGGTTCAGGGTTGCCAGAATCCCAGGTGAGAGTGATGCTTGTTGCAGTCCTTTCAGTCACCACGGGTGTACCAGGAGCCTTTGGAAGGGCTGAGGGAATGACGCAGTGAAGGTTTATTGTCGGATTTTTGACGATTCAAATACAGGCAATATGAATAATGAAAAAAAAATCTAAAACGTGTAACAGCACATCATATTAGGATTTCAAGTTGGAGATGGTATTTCGACAATGCAATCAGAGTTCATGTCATGTTTTGAACCTGAGTACATTTTGAAAATAATTACCATTCCATTTATCATAATAGCATTGGAATCAAATACATTTTTCTTCATTGTATTCAGAAAAAAACGGAATTAGAAAATACAGTTCATGTGTTCAAGTACAGGTCATTCACTTTATATAAATTTGTCTGAGTAGTACATTTCACTTAAATCTTTATAATTATTCCTGGTTCGGTTTTTCATTTTCCTCGACATAAGTTATGTTGGAACTTTGCATGATGTTACATGTCCACACCATAGAATCTATTATTGTATCACACTGTGCTGTATTTTAATGTCACGAATGTCATGATGGTGATATTTGGAGAGCGTTTTTTCATGTTAAAAGTTGGAGAACCTCTGGGCTAAGTAAGAGAAATCACACAGCACACGGATGCGGTGTTCATTCTGACTTAAGTTGAAGTTAGCAAAGATGTAATAATAAATAAAACAAGTGCATCCCAATTTTCATTCCTCATTTCAATCATAAGTAAAATCTAATCTTACTTTGAAATGCCATTCAGCACTTGATCATGATTGTTTTCTTGATTTTCGGTTTCTTGTGTTTTTGATGGAAAGTGCTCGCTTATTCATTTTGAATTGGAACAGCCTTGACTGAAAAGTATATTAGTTTCAAGGGCAAATCCTTGCCTCCTTATATTACTCGGTTGCTCTGAGAGACCAGCAGCGTCCGTTTTATTTATTTTTTTCCCATATGCTGATAAACTCACCTTTTACAATAATCTGCGCCACAGCCTCAATAACGCCAAGCGTTGACATGGCAACACAGGTGTAATTGTTGGACTGGCGCACATCCGTCAGTTCCAGTACGTTTCTTCCGATGGGCATGTCATCCTCTGGGGTCAGGTCCTCCGCTCCGAGCATCCACTTTACATAGGGCATGGGCGAGCCCACTGCCACGCAGGTGATATTGACGTTTCCCCCAGGCATGATCTCACTGTCCGCTGGGGGAATGGAGAACCGAGGGGGGACGCGTCGGACTGGACGGCGGAACAATAAAAGCAGGAAGGGAAGTACCATTAGACATTTATGAGGGTGTTGCTGAGTAAAATGCGGCGCAGTGGATGACAACAGGGACCTGCGCATGTGTTTTTATGGTGCATCGTGCATTCAAATGATGTTTCATGGCAATCAAAAAAAAAAAGCAAACATTCCAACAGTGAGGTAAGTCACCACTTGGGTGTATGTGATATGTAAATGTTTTATACAGGGAATGAATATTATATGCGTGAAAACACAAATGCGACCCACAAAAAAATAAAATGCATAAAAAAAGCACAGGAAAATGTGCACCAAGGAAAAAAAAAAGCACAACACATAAACCAGTCACTCAACACCAACACAAATGTTATCTTCGACCAAAAGAAACACTCAACACAAAAATTCAATAGAGCCACATTGTCTTCACAATACCAACCTTCTCGGAGCTCTGCGGAGCAAGTAAGAACAAAGTGGGGGAGGTGAATGGAAGGGTTGGGGTGGGGGGGTAAAGAGGAAAATGGCCAATATAGAGAAAAGACAGGGAGAGAAAACACGTTAGACAGCGGAGCGTGGCAACAGACAAGAGGGGAAGCTCCACAGAAAAAGCTGGAAAAAAACAAGCTGTGGCGAGCCAGGGTGTCGGAGAAAACCTGTCACAGCCCGTCAAACACTCACTTGAACTCGCTACAGTATTTTTGTGAGACTTTAAGTACTGGACACACATCACCGACTCCTTTTCTTGTGCACATAAATATGAATATGACATTTATGTGTTTTAAATTGTACATCTAGTTGTGTGTGTTTGTTTTCAATTCTCTGGAGTGAGCAACAATCAAGTTGTTTAAAAGGTTGTTGTTTTTTTTTATTTTTGAATTTTTATCTGGTTGGCGTGGCAACCGAGCTAAAAGCCTCCAGAATAAAAACATCTTCAAGACTCAAACATTGGTCGGGTGTGTGAGAGTGAATGCTTTCCAAATGCCCGAAGAGGTACAGCGCCTGTCAAATTTTGGCTAGAGACATGAAAAGTCCTAAACAGACTATGATTTATTTTCTCTTGCAGGGCTAAAGGCTAAGAAGGGAGGGCAGAGAGATTAATAGCTTCAGTAAAAATACTCAACCTGTTGTTAACTGTGTGGAAAGAAGACCCTTGTTTTGGAAGCCTTCTCGTTTATGACTGAAGCGAAATAGCATCTGTCGTTGTGTATAATATTTGTACAATAAAATATATAATTTGTTTCACTCACATTCCTGGAAACAAAATTATAATAAAAACTGTATTTCCATGGCCATAATTCAGACAGTTTAGGTTATAAATATTTCATAAATATATGTGATAGACATGTCTAGAGTTGCCCATAAGAACATTAGATTTACTGCATTTTCCGGTATATAAAGTGCACCCAAAAGCCTTAACTTTCTTCAAAAAGATGACCACCCTGTGCCTTATACACAGTTGCACCTGATATGTGAAATAATATTGAGCCAGGTCTCGCAACTATTGACTCAAATCCCCCTCATAGAAGTAGTGCGCAGTACATGCTGGGATATTTAATATATATATATATATATATATATATATATAGCGACTTCGACTTCGGATTTCGACTTACGACCATTTCGACTTACGACCATTTGGTCGGAACGGGACTCGGTCGTAAGTCGGATGTTACCTGTATAAGACGCACCTTCGATGACTGAAAAAGGTTTTCCAAATATAATATATATATATAAATACATAGTTTTATTTATATATATATATATATATATATATATACACAGTAAAGTCTCGTTATATCGATATTCAAGGGAGTCCGAAAAAATATCGATATAACCGGGACTATCGATATATCCGACCCTGTTTGCATGTAATTTTCTCCGTGCGTGTATAAAAATAGTATCGATATAACCGGGACTATCGATATATCCGATATCGATATAACGAGACTTTACTGTATATGGAAAACCTTTATGCATTTATATATACTATATTTGACCAAATGGTCGTAAGTCGAAATGGTCGTAAGTCGAAATCCATTCAAAATGTTCAATAGAGACTCGGAGGTTAAATGACACGTAAACTCGCCCTCTCTGGTGCCATCACACGGTCGATTGCTGTGCGAGAGTGAGCTGCTGGCTGCCTGGCCAAAATTGTTCTACACGATGCCGGCCTGGTAGCACGTTGCGGTGCAAGGTGTACAATTAAAATTTTAAAAAATAGGGTCTGGAGGTCATGGTCGTAAGTACGAGTGGTCGCAAGTCGAGCTGGTCGTAAGTCGGATGTTACCTGTATATGGAATTTTTTTTAAATACTCCATTCATTGGGGGTGCGCCTTATACTCTGGTGCGCCTTATACACCGGACAATATGGTAATCAATGTAGCTTTTTTAAAATTAAATGTTGAATTAATTATGGAGATAAGGGCTCTTATTTTTAACCCTGTTAGGGACAGTGGTTACTACAGTGGACAGCTTATCGGATAACAGGGTGCGGTGCACCAAAGGGTTAATTTCCATCTATTTATTGAAAAAAAATAGCAGAATATTTCCAAATGGCATTGCAGAAAATTAATACAAGTGCAATGACATTTGCTTTTGGTTACAATATACATATCTCGATAAGTTTTAATTCTTTTAGTGCGGTTTGAAGCTGTTTTACCTCGGACGTAGAGATTGGCTGGGGTGGAATAGCGAGTTCCGTCGCTGTTGGTGGCAACACACTCATACTTGCCCTGGTCAGACTCCTCACTCATTTCGATCTGCAGTGCACCTGAATGCATGAATAAGGAAAGGAAAATATACGGAGAGGAGGACAGAAACACACACAAAAAAATAGAATCAAAAATTATCCAATGCCTTGTAATCTGGTGCAGAATATTTATTATTGGAAAGGACAAGTGAGTTTGAATATCAGTGAAACGTGAACTTGGTGGAGAAGAGTGCGAAAAAAAAACAGGCCATTCAATGGGGACACATTTCTGTCACTGTCGGCAAAAATCTCCTCAAAACAAAGGTCAGCATCCTGATTTAGAAATGAGACGGAAACAAAAAGTCCAAAAGAGGGAATATGATTCTTCATGCAAGACAGAAATAAATAAGCCAAGCAGTTGACATGTTGAGAAATCCGGTCATAAATAGACTTTTGAAAAAGTTGAGTTGCGGTTACATAACGTTTCAAAACCATTGCCATGGAAATAACATAACACTGACTTTTTCAGATCCACCAATGGGATCAGGAGTGTGATGTCATTGAAAGCACACCCAATAAATGTGGTCAAGAAATCAACGGACCTTTGTTAAGGCCAACAGATTTAGAAAAAAAAAAAAAAAAAAAAAACGACATACGCAAAGCCTTTGGAAGAGGACCGATGCTTTCTCACTCCCTGAAAATAGAAAAACTGTCAAAAAAGTCAACCAGATATTATTTTTTTGGGATGGTGTTGGAAGGCAAAAAAGCGCCCATAAAAAACTTTATCAAAAAGTGGTTGTTTGGGGCTTTTTATCAGTAATGAGAGAGAAGAGAGAAAGCAATGGTTGAAAAAAAAAACTCATGAAGAAACGTGTGTCTGTGTGTGTGTGTGTGTGTGTGTGTGTGTGTGTGTGTGTGTGCGTGCGGGGGGGAAGGGTATGTGAGCATACTAATGTCTGAATGTGTGTCTTCACCATCTGGACATTTCGGGCTGAGCGAATAACAGCTGGAAGGTGAAGCAAAACTGGGACGTTTGATTGGGTAAATATAGACAAGGTAGAACGAAAGGGGGTGGAGTCAAACTTAGGTCAAAATTTTACCCCCCCCCCCAAAAAAGGAAAATCAGGTCACCCCCCCCCAAAAAAAAAGAAGGTAAAAAAAGAAGAAAAAAACGTTATCTCCATATAACTCGTAACATAAGAACACACCATGCTTTCGTTCAAAAGGAGGGTCGAGATGCGCGACAATGTTAGACGGCAATTGATATTAAAGTACAGTGATACCTCGGTTTACGAACGACTTAGCTAACGAACCTTTCGGTTTATGAACATTACATTTGCGAGGAATATAATCTTGGCATACAAACTAGTTTTCGGGAAACACACGGAGCGCCACAATGGCTGGCGGACTAGTTTTCGGCGGAAGAAGATAAACCACACAGGCGAACAGCGCCACCGTGGTTTCCAGACTACTTTCCCACACCCCCTTTTTCTGAGTGCAGACGTGGTTTGCTATTGGGTGGATACTTTTGCTTTTTTGGGACCGAAAAAGACCCCACCACAGGCTAGTGTTAATCGGAAGAGGACACAAAACAAAATTACGGTCGAGCAGAAGAAGCAGATCATTGAAAAACATGAACGAGGTGTGCGTTTGTGTGACTTAGCGTGTGGCTAAGAATGTTTCTGTGTTGTCTAACCAATGGTCTCCGATCTCAATAGATGAGGTTAAAAAACTTCTGTTGATTTGGATTAACAAAAAGCAGCTAGCAGGGGACAGTGTGTGAGGGTACTATCGCAGAGAAAGCACGGCAACTACAATCGGATATCATCAAGAGGCAACTAAATCAACGATCATCACAAAGGTAAATAAAACGACTTTATTATATAGTACAGTTTATTTAATCAATTATAATACAATAGCACATTTATTATACATAAAATAAGGTATATTTTGTCTAGTTTTAATGCGTATTTAGTAGAAAATTATGTTTTATGAGGACGTGGAAATGGATTATTCTTATTGTTAATGGTTTCCTATGGAAAATTAATGTTTGGAAGAGACACCAATTAAGTTCGTAAGCCGAGGTATCACTGTACAAAAGAGGGATCACGATATGATGACAAAGGAAGCAATGGAATGATGTGAACTGGGTGTGAGGTACAAATTGTAAAATAAACAGATGAGCAGATCATGAAAAGATGACAAGAGGGAAGTTGATTAAAAGTCATAGTATCATGAATTTGCTCGCTCAATTCCAACCCCCTCCTCCTCTTGCTCCTCTTCCCACCGCAGATGCGAAGCAGCCGGAAGAGCCGCTTCCTACACCGCCGCAAGAGGAAGCCGAGGATTGGAATGGAATCAGGCCACTGTGTCGAGTTGGTCCTCCCAGCGGTCTTACCTCGTATGGGCGTGCCACCTGAGTGGGCAATGAATGCACGAGATTAGAGAAGGAGAAGAAGAAGAAAATGTTAGTGCCACAGAAAAGGGGAAAGGGGGCAAGGGAGGGATACTGACAGAAACTGGGGGTGGGGGGCGGGAGTTTAACTCGGAAAGAAGAAAGAAATTAGAGAGAAGAAGTAAGAGAGAGAGAACATATTAACTTAAGACAGAATAAGCGGAAAGAGACAGGTTGTAGAAAGAGAGAGCGAGAGAGCTATAAAGGGGGTTGGGTTATTGAGTGGGCTTCATTGATTTTCAGCAGGGTAGGAGACGTGTGCTGTCTCGAGACTCTGAATACATTTGGACATTAGGCTACACATGCCCCCTCCTTATACATCAAAATCAATGTTTTTTAAAATTTTTACTTTCCCGAAGGTGGAGGGGAAGGTCCAACCACCAACACATTAACACTATTCGGCACACAATGTACCATTGGGCAAGAAAAAAAAAAATATATTTTTTTGAGTGACTACAAGAGGTTCTGACATTCAAGATATTTACGACGATCTGAAGCTTTGGCTGCAAATGTCAAACTAAATGGCCACGGAATCCGAGCCAGACCCAGAAAAAAAAAAAGAATAGAAGTCATATTTTATTACATTTCTCATGTGGTGATAACTATTTTGTGATACATTTAGCCAGAAAAAAAATCACGTAATAACATTATGAGTCCTGCAGTGCCAAAAATGACTCGGCTGGTACTGCCCTCAAGTTTTTTACATTACACAGCGTCTCCGTCTCATTGGCCAGTCTCCCCAATCATGTTGCTCACTGATCACATCGCATGGCTGATGTTGATTTGTCAGCTTCAAATTAAGATTTGAGGATACGTGGCTTGAAATGACCAAAATCAATAGGTTGAATGTTTCTCCTTGCGTAGCCAACAGCCATCGACCCGAGAATTACAATTGGTGTTCCCTCGTAAGTGTTGTTGTTTGATGTGAAGTGATTTTCGGAAAATAGGAATAAGGTAATATCGAACAAAAATGCTGTCAATCACATTGACTTTCTTATTAATAAATGAATGTGGAACTGTCACAGCTTGGAATTGAAGTGGATTTACGTAAGACAGAAGATGTGAGACAGTCTCTTTTTGTCAATGGATGCTACAGCTTCGTGTTTCCTATCAACATTTAGCTTGGAGCAGACGTGCACATTTAACCATGACGTCCCTGATCCATTGGTGAAAAGGACACTCTTCTCTTTCATCTAGAACTGCTTCATACATTGAATGACTGTGTCTTGTGTTGTGTCATATTATATGTTATTTAGTTATTTTTTTACTTCAATATGGCGCAAAAATGATGCCTTTAAAGGTCTTGTATTTTTCTACTTCTTCCTTTCCTTTCCTCTTTCATCACATAGCTGCTCTGAAATGTAAATTTCTCCACTGCGAGACTAATAAAGGCTAATCCAATCCAACGACAAGCACAATGCCGCTCGGATTGATTTGGTTATAGTGTTACCACTGGTACAAAGTCGGAATACTGGCACGTCATTTATTTTTTTTTATTGTAAATATCATTCTTTTAACACTATTGTGCTAAAACTCAGAATTATGTCTCATCTTTTACCTAGCACCTTGGTCTATACGTGGATGTAAAATGTGGTCGAACACAAACCAAAGTTTTTGGAACAGGGAATAAAATTAAATACATAAATAAAACACAAATGAGAGAAGAAAGTACCTACAGTTTTATTGTGGGTTTCCTGGTTTTTAATTTTGAATGGTGGAATTTTGCGCATGGTAAAAATGCATTTTTTTTTCTTTTCAAATTAATACAAAATATATCTTAATATAAAATATTCTATATTTTATTTCAACCTACTACATTTTTCTTGCACGAGCATAGAATGGCAGTTGTAGTAAGGTTAGCCTCACGCAGGCTTCACCGTACAGTCTAGAAGTCTGAAATCGAGTCGTCATTGATTTTCTTTCAGTGGCTCCACTCAAGGCCTACAGAAGAGACGTCAAGAGTTGATGACTTATTGACTGGTAACTCTATAGGGTAGAACCGGGCGGGCGGGGGGGGGAGTAAGTAGGTGAGTGAATGACATAGTGAGTGAGGGAAGGAATAATTAAATAAGTGAAGGATTGGAAAAAGTAAATCGACGAGTGCGAGGGAAGAGCTTTTACAACTCCCTGGGTGTGAAAAGGCTGCAGGTGCACAGGTGAAGGTGAGGCCAACTACACAAATAAGTAATATTAAAGCTACAGGTGCGTGTACGCGTGTCATTTGATGTAGCTTGTATTTTGTTTTAAATCAAGACGTTACAGCCTAGCGTCTGTGTGCATGTCTGCGTTCCAGTGGCGCTGTTAGTACAGTGCATGCCATGCGTTTTAATAACGCCCTGATGTTGTAAAGGTGAGCAGCAGTAGGAAGAGCAGCAACATTAGTGAAAGGTATAGAGAAGAGTGGACAGTGAGGCTGTGGGCCTCGGGACAAAAGCACTTACCAAAGGACTCTGTGGTTAAAAAGATACAAAGAGAAAAGAAACAGCATAGACAGGGCATTACAATCGGTCCATTGATTACACACCTCCACAAATAATGGAACTCCCATACCCCAAAAAGTCAAAACGATATTCTTAACCTATGACATGAAACATTATATTTGTTTATAAATTCATTATAATGATATAAAAACAGTGATTTTTTTATATCCAAATGCAGGTTTACAATTATTATTAACATTATTTTTATTTGTAAAAATAAAAAAAGGTATAATGGATCCTAGAGCAAGGATTTTGGGTTGAGCCAGCTAGTGAACAAGCAGGTAAAGAAGCATATAGGGTTTTTTTTTCATCCATAGAGAAACAAATAGTTGGGTGACCAATCACAAGAGAGGGTTTGGTGTCCAGAAATTATCCCTGGAAGGAAGTAGCGGGAAGGGACTGAGAAGACTCATTGAGGGTTTTCACATAAAAATACATAAAAATAAAAATAAATAAGGAGACAGAATTGGGAGGCCATTTTATGTGCAACAAACTGTCACTCTGATTTTCTGAAGAAAAAAAAGGGAAAACGTTATTTTACAGATTTGATTAGTCACAGCAGTGAGATTGCTTGGAAGAGGCAATTCCCTGAAACACGCCACCATTACCCGGGTTTACATTTTTTAAAGTTTGTCAAAAGAAGAAGACATTGTTCTGACAAACGTTCATGCTACTTTCATCAAATCAACCGTGTCGTAATGGTGATTTGCGCAGGAAGGCCTTTGATTGTTTTTGGAGCGAAGCGGAGAAACTGTGGGACTTTTCACATTTTCAAAATCCAAGAGGAGTTAACAGGGAGAGGCAACCATCCAAGGCAACTCATAACAGCAGCGGCGAAGGCAGCAGCAGCAGAAAAGGACAGCAAAAGAATACGGCCAGTAACCACGATGGGAAGTGTTGGAGAGAACAATCGGGGCAAGGTTCACAAAAGGCTAACGCAAATAGAAAAAGGAGTGGGCCGCTATTGAAGCCTGTGAGGTGGAACTAAATGTGGGACTTAAGCAAGAGGGACAAAAGCTCCATTACCGAGTCATCCATTACCTGAGCGCAACTGCTTGATTCGGCCGTTGTTATTGGATGTGTTGACTGGAAGGAAATCCTTGAACCAAGTAATTTCCGGGTCAGGGTTGCCGCTGGCCGCGCAGAGCATGGTGGCGGTCCGAGAGCGTTCCACCACTTTCAGTTGGGGACCCATATCTATCGTGGGGAACCCCGAAGGCAGCTGGTCCTCTGTAAGGATTAGAAATAAATGTCAAAACAGAGGTGTGTGGTGTTTTCAGCTGTTCATGGGAGCCAAACGGAGCATCCACACATAGTAGGATTAAAAAAACAAACAAACATTGCATCACATGCGGGATAAAGTAGGATCAACTGTCGATGGAGATGTAATGGCTTCATTCTGAGGGAAATTTTACACACAGTCTTTTACATTTTATGCAAAGTTGGTGATTGATAGATAGATGGATGGATGGATGGATGGATGGATGGATGGATAGATAGATAGATAGATAGATAGATAGATAGATAGATAGATAGATAGATAGATAGATAGATAGATAGATAGATAGATAGATAGATAGATAGATAGATAGATAGATAGATAGATAGATAGATAGATACATTTCAATGTTAAACTATTCTATTTATTTTCGCATAACATTTGATGGACTTGATTCCTCGGACTGATAGTCTCATACGCCATTCACCAATTTATCATGATTAAGCCACTTTTCTTATTAATCAATATTTAGATTTAGTTTAATCAGCTGTTTTATTATTTATCATTTATTTATTGTTTTATTGTTCTATGGATTGTTCTTTTAATTGTAAAGTGTCCTTGGGTGTTCTGAAAGGCGCTTTTAATTAAGTGTATTATTATTATTATTATTATATTGAGCCAAATATTCTTTTGTCTAGAAATAACTTTTCTTTCAGGCTCCCTTTTAGAAACTCAAATAAAAATGGTTTTAGGTGAGCATCATCTATTCAAATGAACCAGTTGTTTTTGACATTGTTCATGCACCACTGAAGTTGTTCGATCGCCAGGTTTCAAAAATAAGGGCAGTGACGAGTGTAGAAACTTGACTGACTTTTTTTCAAATAAGATCACTCCAATTTCCTTCAGTCTACACAAAGAAATTGTGGATGGACCATCATGCTAATATATCCTCTGGTGGATTTCAATCAGTAAACAGACCCGATGAGTCATCCATGACCAAAACAGACAAGGAAAGAGACGTGTGTTTGATCTTAAAGGTATTTTAACTTTTGGCCTTCCACTCCCCTTGTTGAAAAGAAAGAGGGAAAAAAACAGGATCCCCTGTGATCTCTTTCAACCACACCGAGCCTCATTAACGGGAAATCCAAGCACTGAACCTCACCGAGGAGATGCTAATTTTGGTTCTAACCCATCGAACTGTAGCCAGCGGGTCGTGAGACAGTAGCTTTTGAAAGCGTATATGTGTGTGGCCTTTTAACAGCTCCGGTTTCAATCAATCATAACACCGGCAAATGGAAACATGGACATCATAAACCAAAGCGAACAGGCTGAGGTGTCGGGGCGATGGCCAGCATGTGTGAGTGGGTGGTTGGATCGAAAAAAAGACAAAACGACGAAATTGAATAGCGATACAAAGGAAGGAAAACAAGGCCCCAAAAAAAGTCGGACAGAACAGATAGACGTGATGTGAAAGGGAGCACACAGGGAGGGAAGGCGGCATAACAATCACGATTCACCCTGCTTTCATTATTCAAACACTTACTTCAAAGAGAACCCCCTCATCGCTTGCTATCATGCATTCTATTTCATCTACCTGGGCTGGGACATCATGCTTGATGCTGAGGACGCATGCTTAAAAAAAAGCTGCTCCCTGTCAAAATCGCGTGTTAATGCAGATAGCTGGAGGTCTTTAAAGACACACTTCTTTGGACAAAAACGCGTCATTCATTTGAATGTCAACCGGTTTTGTCTCTAGATGACCAGATTTTCCTCTTGTGACAGTTTAATTTAGTCTTTCTTGAAAAAAAAGTCCTACGTAAGAGAAGAAGGACATGGGCATGTAAAACACAAGCTATTTATCATCCATCATCGGGACAAGTGTAAAGCAACACCCAAATGTTTTTAGGGCATCGCTGCCGCTTGTTGAAGTCAAAGAGAGACGAGTAACCCAACGCTCTCGTGTTGTCGGAGCCTCCCGCTATTACGTTTGGATGCAATCTCACTCGACTCTTTCCACTGAGCATCGTCCAGATAATTTCACAGCTCATAGACAAAGCCCATCCCAGTCATGGGAACTGCAGCGCAAACAACTGCATCCGCTTATTACGAGCTTCCAAAATGAAATGAGCGCACATTTGCTCGCTAGATTTATCAAGTGTAAATGTGGAAAAAATAAAACGTGTCTATCGGGAACAAAAGGAAGAACCAAGCGGAATATGTTCTCCGCACTGTCTCAACCATTCATGACACGCTCAACGACGTTGTTTAACAAAATAAAAATGAAGGCGTCGTTATCAAATCGCATCGCATTACGTTTGACAGCTTGCAACTGCAGCACTTCATTGAATATGTCTTTGACATTTTTGCACCCCCGCGGGATTATAAAAAGCTTTGGCGGGAGTGCACCGACTACCGAAGGTACAATACATTGTGCAAAGGTCACCTAATTTCAACATACTTGAGAACCGCAGTCTTTCCAAAACATCTCTTAGGAGAAACCTACACCGGTGTAACTTTTATACTGACCTCGCATCTTATCGAGTTAATGAGTTGAGTGGGAATAAGAGTCTTCAAATATTTTCATTAGACGACTACATTATCTGTCCGAGATGGAACACTATCATGAACAGACACCTTAACTTATCGTTATAAGAAACAGCAATGTTACTTGGTGGTTTTGATCTCAGACTTGGACCGCTTTCAAACAAACCTCTGATCATTTTTTTTGTATTTTTATCAATGTTGGGCCGCCAGGGCCTGCAAGGCCTTCTCTGCTGGCCTAAAAATATCCAAATCAGAGACTGATGGGAATTATATTTTGTCTGTGAATTCTTATTAAATAATTCCAAAATGTCTTTCAGCTTCCTTTAATGTGTGTTTTGATGTGTTTTCGTATTTAAAGGACAACCGACACCTCTCGACAAGCTGCGTCCATAATTCATAAAATCACTTCAAATTAATTCTACTGACCGCATTTTACAAAGATTCCACCGCATATAGATATATTTTACATTTTAAAATTTGCGCTGAATATTAATGGTCTTGTTTTTGAGTTGATGCCGACGCCAGAAGTGATGTCACTGAGGGAACTCCCCTGACCGAGAAAGCAATACACAGTGCATTTTGGGTACTTTGTTTCGTCTGAAAACACCAACCTAATTCAGAAATTGTGGGTTGACAAAACTGCTATTAAATAACACAATATATTTGCCGCTTGCTGCCAATATGATGAGCTAGCTCTGGCCAGTATGCACGTATCATTCGCGACTAGTGATACTATGACTGGCTAGTGACTAACCAATCATAACTTGCGGAAACTCTGACATTGCCAGCGCCTTTGAGCACGTCTTGGGTTGCTAAATTGAACTATGATTGTTTCATCGCCACTGATTTTTATGCAACAGGGTCTGCAGAACTGCATGTGAAGGCATCCAGGTAGATGACTGACGCCGGTAACAAATTATTGCTGAAATGTGATTGGTTCAATGGTTGAATACGAAAACACATGTCTGGAAGCAGCGCAAAAAGCAAAACGTCGCGAAAGGAAGCTGAAAGACAATTTGAAATTATTTAAAAATAATCTAATGACAATATATAACTAATTAGTCTGTGATTGAGATATTTTTAAGCCAACAGAGAAGGCTTTGCAGGCCCTGATGGCCCGCCGTTGATAAAACTGTTGCTTTCACCAATGAAATTTCGAGTTGGCGACACCAAGGCCTTATTTCCTGATTAACGGTACCCTCGAGTGGACTTAATTATTAACGGATGGATTGATTCAGACCTAGCACTTTTGAAGGCCTAGGTGTGAAATGCACGGCTCACCACTGATTGTTATGTATTGTTTGAACACTGTGCAATCACAAGTCTGATTTTCATTTGATGCACAGCACTCTGTATGCAGCTTTGGTTGTTTTTAGTGCTCGTCAAATAAAGTTGAGTTGAGGTGAAGTTCAATCAACATAAATGATGATTTGTTCATTAAAATTTCCTTTTTAATTACATTTCAGACATTTTATGACTAAATGCTGTACAAGGGCATAATGTAGTGAGTGACTGCTCTGTGCTTCATTATTATTTTAGGCTTTGCCAGTCACAGCCGTTACCAAAGGCCAAGATTTCAACTGGACTGGTTGTAATCCTCAGTAATTAAGCCGTCTGACCTTCGCATCATATCCCGCCTGACAGACACTGTCGCTGGACAGAGGCGAGGGGACAAATGACTGACACATCTGTGCTTCAGTGTGTGTGCTCGTGTGTGTGTGTGCTCATTCTAACCAACGTTTTGGACTCAGAGTCTATTAGAGCCTATTAGCAGTTCCCATGTAGCCTCAACAACAAAAACAACAACTGCAACTCACAAGTTGTGACAAAATAAACTAATACAGTGAGACCTCAACTTACAAACACCTTATCTTACAAACTTTTCTTCTTACAAACGTCAAATTTATGAAAATTAAACCTTATAATAAGCACTATTTTCATAATACACACCCACCACGGCTGGCGGAGTGATCTTCGGCGGAAGCACACGACCGAACAGCACCAGATGTTAAGTTACCAACAGTCCTTATGGAAGGTGACTCTCCTTCCATAAGCCATCAACGACCATCAAAAAGGTAAATACAACTTTATTTTACAGCACAGTTTATTTCTTTAATTACAGTCCTCATGTAATGCGCCTCTCTTTCCAAACAGCAATTCCCTTTGACCTCCAACTCCATTCCATCAAGCCATAAATGACCATCACAAATGTAAATAAAGTGACTTTATGATACAATGCAGTGTATTTCTTTCGTTACAATACAATTGCACATTTAATATACATAGAATAAGGTATGTTGTGTGTAGTTTTAAGGCTTATTTAGTTGAAAAGTATATTTTATGGAAACCCGAGAACAGATTGATCCCATTCTAATGGTTTCCTATGGGATTTTTTTTAGATACACACTTTTTGCCTTACACACTCTGTCTGGGAACCAATTAAGTTCGTAAATTGAGGTCTCACTCACAATCTTAGACTAAGGGCGAACGTGTCTGTCTGTAGGTGGGTGCATACGTGATGGAGCAGTGACGGCATCCTCTGGATGAAGATCGGAGAAGAGGGAGCGCATACGGAGGCGCATGCACCAATGATCCCACATACACACAGCACAGAGGATGCAAAGAGCCATCGGATGTGAATAATTTAGGCGTTGTGTGGAAGAGCATGTGGAGTGAGAGTTGAGGAAGGAATAAGGTAAGAGTGGTTCAGATAAGGAAAAACACAACAGTAACAACACGTAGACTCTGTGTCGAGAGCTTTCGAAAGACAAGAGAGAGGATAAAAACAATAGGCCGTTCGTCCTCCCCCCCGACGAGCTTGGAACATAAAGGCAGCCGGTGTGATTATCCACACTTGAGCGGCTTCGCTCGCTAAGACACTCTTGAGCTTCCAACTACCGGTGCATAATGTTCTCCTAATGGACTCCACTAACACTAACATCACCATCTGCATTAATGGACTGCTGCTAACACTAACAAAAGCACGTAGTGCAGCGGACACAGCCTTTACACTTATTGACTTCTAAAGAGAGCCCTCTTCCGAGCTTACAACATTGTCAGCATTAATTCACATCTATGAGTAGAAGAATGGAAATAAAAAGTATGACTTGCGATCCTCTGAATTTGGAGTAAGGGCCTGTCAATGGATGGATGATGCGTTAAAAAAAATCCAGATGTGTATGTGTTCAGGGGTATTTTTTTGTTGATGATGTTAAAAAAATCAATAAGAAATACACTTTAAAGAGAAGAACCTAACACAACATAAAATAAGTGGCATAGGAAATACATGGAGAGTATGTGCAGTATGTGAAATCTTTCATTTGGCAAAGTGAATGCAGAATTTAGAGTGCACCTCTTATATTGGGTCATTGATGGCGGAGTGGTTCACTTGGACTCAGGTAGTGCAGGTGTAAATTACCATTTGCAGATTAACATCTGATATATTCTCCAGCCCCATATAATTATAATCTTGAAAAGTGGTATGGAAAGTGCAAAATAAAACTTTTGTATTCTTTTTGTGTTTAAAAAAATGACAATGAGGAATACAGTGATACCTTAGGTTAAGAACATAATTGGTTCCCGCGAACGACACATCACTCGTTGTGGCGCTCTGTGTGTTTCCCAAAAAACAGTTTGTATGCCAAGATTATATTTTCACGAATTTAACATTCATAAGGCGAAGAGTTCGTTAGCTAAAGCATTCAAAAGCCGAGGTATCACTGTATATTTTATCTAGAATATTACTCATGCAGATACTAATATAAAAGGTCAAATAGAAAATAACCCCAATCCAAGCTTTTGGATTTGGAAAACTGTGCTTTCCGAATGGATGCAAATCCAGCTGTTTGTGCACAACACTGACCTCGTAGCACACTTAGTCTGGTGGAGGCCGTGAGCTCTCCTGCCGAGTTGGAGGCGTGGCATTCATAAATAGCCTCATCTCTGGGGGTCCTAAGAGGTTGGATTCTCAGGACAGAGCCAGACCCGTCGTCAAATTCAATTACCTGTGAATAAGTAAACAAGACGATATACTGTTGTTCCGTCTCTTCTCATTGCCTTTAAATTCAGCACAGGTGAGGTGCGTGGTCTACATGGCAGAAGCAGAAGAGAGTTGATGAAAGAGACTGTTACGGACAAAGAAAATATTTCAGAAACCGCAAGATCTCCACTTGCAGATGATATGAGAGCTGCTAAAAAGTGGGCAATTGGAGACTGCCTTTAAACCTTCATTCATGCATTTGTCTGTGACAACCTTGCCGCTCTCACAAACACAATTCCAACTGTCATGCTAAACTAATAACATTGCAATTCTAAAGTAAGAGTGAATTTAACCACAAGGGACGCTGATAAACACAACGGTAGTTGATTTCACGTATTTATACTTTGTTATGGACACGCTTTTGTGTATTTCTGTGAATGAGCTCAACTTCTTCAAGAATTGACCAGTCTGGGTTCTGTTTGATTCAATTCAAAAAGGATTTGTCATCCATCGTAATTAATTAATTCATTAATTAACCAATTAATTGTAGTTTTTTAAAATCAACTGAAATGACAATTTCTTTTGTTTGCCATGAAAAAAAAATACTTTTTGAGAATTCGTTGTTCTCATTGGATGCAATTTGAGAAACATAAGTGGGAATTTGGGAATTAAAGTGCTATATAAACCAATATGTACTTATCGCATTATTTTGGACAGCCACCCTCATTTCAAGCTCATATAAGTCCAGACCCATATAATTTAGGAATTAATGTTTTCTGCTGAAAGAAGAGAATCTAAGGTTTCTTACGCTGCATTGAAAGTTTATGTCGTCCTAAAACTCAATATTCGGTGGGTCCTGGAATTCAAGTGCCAATGACAAAAACCCTGACACTGGAGTGGACACATTTTTGCACGTCTGGCAGTCAATGAGTTAAGAAAGTGGGGTCATACCTCAAATCTCTGGTTGCTGACTTTTTTGCCTTTCTTGTTCCAGACAATCTTGGGCTGTGGCTCGCCGGCGGCTTGGCACACAAATGACGCCACACCGCCTTGGACTCCGATCTGGTCTTCGGGGGTTCGGGTGAACCGTGGAGGAGCTGTATGAAAAAAAGTCAAAGATGAGTCTTTACGTGCATATGTGTGTGTGTGTGTGTGTATGAGTTTGTGTGAATATGTGTGTGTGTGTGTGGTCTAACTCGGGCAGTTTGCAACTGGCTATGCATTCACCGTTATTGTGTATTTAAACATACATCCTTCAGTGAGAGATTGTATTTTAAAATGCACTCAGGCAGCAAATATACTGACATATGAGTGATGCACTGCCATAATGTTTCATTTGCACATCTGCAGCACTCACATTTGAATGACTGCGCTAATAAAACGAGAGCTGAAGGCCATTTGAATCAGAGCACGTACGGTAAAGATTTGGTCTCTTCCACTCCTTTGGATTTAAAAGATCCCACGAGTCTTGAAAATGAAAGAAGTTAAAAAGAAGTTGTTTTAAGAGTGTAAACTGATTGCTGTAGTACGCCAATAGCTTCTGAAGAAAGTTGTCCGCGCAGAGTACATGCGGGTGGCTTTGTGTCTACAAGTGTCTTTTTTTTGTGTGTGTGCGTGTGTTCACGTTCCACCGCGTTCTGCCATGTTCCCCTCGCTGCCCCTGCTCCGCAAAAGAAGCTTAATATTTCTGCGCCATAAAGGATTTATGAAGACTTACTTCTGACATGACCACTAAAGCCTCTTCATTCGAGGGACGCCAACAATATCATCACTACTGCCATGGCGGGATTGTGACATCACGACATCAAAAAGATTCGGCACGTCAGTCACGGCACGTCATCGGCCGCTTGCTTAATGGCATTCCCGCCAAACCAGAAAAATCCCTACTTAAGGGCTTAGTGCCAACTGCCCTGACAAAGGGAGAGGAATTGCTTTTTGCTGTTTGAAAGGAAGGAGGCAGAGTGGCTAAGCTTTCGCGGAGAGGGTTGGAAGCGTGGGGAGCAAACAACAGGAGAACGGCTGAGATAAAGTGAAAGATGAGCGAGACAGATGGAGAGGCAAATCAAGGCGGAGAGTGTCTGGCTACTTCTAGTGGGAAGCGTGCGGAGGGAGTGAGAAATTTCGAAAGCTCAGTCACTGGCTTCCGATTCAACTATTGAACTTGCATCCTCTTGCAGTTTACAATTAGAATAGCACAACAAGGGTAAAAACTGGATAACGTTTGAGTCTGGTCAGGCTGAAATGTGGTTCATTTTGTCCAACTGAAATGATGGGATTAGCACAGTTATTTTAACTCATTCACTGCCATTCACAAATTTATAATTGAAAATATGATGTAAAGCGCCATTCCTGAATAAGTTCAGGTTTTCTTGCTTGAGTGAGAATAAAGCGCTGGCCAGACCTCTAGCAATGCCTTTTCCCTTCCACAAGGAGCAGCATTTCCCTTTATTCTATGTTAGCGCTTTGTTCCAGCTTCAGCTGTTGTTAAAGTGCTATCTAAACCAATATGTATATGTATTGCATTGTATTTTTGGACATCCACCCTCATTTCAAGCTCATATAGCTCCAAACCCATATAATTTAGGAATTAACTCTTTTTTTCTGATGAAAGACGAGAGTCTAAGGTTTCTAACACTGCATTGTATATTTATGTAGTCCTAAAACTCAATATTCTGTGGGTCCTGCAATTTCAGTGAAAATGACAAAAACCCTGGCACTAGAGTGGACACATTTTTGCACATTGTCTGGCAGTGAAGGAGTTAATAGTTTACGCTGGCCCATTTTAGGTCAGAAGTGGTGCCAGCGAAACACAAGCAAAATAATATCAGCCCCCCCCCCAAAAAAAAAATTAAAAATCCTAATTTAGCTCATAAGGGTTGAAATTCCAATCGCCTCCAAATGGGCACATTTATTCGGGAATTGAAAATATGACATAGAGCGCAATCCTCGAATTTGTTGGGGTTTTGTTTTTTCATGCTTGGGTGACGATAAACCGCTGGCCAGACCTCTGGTCATGTTTATTCGCTTCCACAAGAGGGCAGCATTTCCACTTTTCTACATGTTAGCGCTTTGTTCCAGCTTCAGCTGTTGTTAAAGGGCCATATGAACAAATATGTATGTATTGCATTGCATTTTGGACGGACGCCCTCATTTCAAGCTCATATAACTCCAGACCCATATAATTTAGGATTTGGCTCTTTTTATCTGATGAAGAGAAGAGAATGTAACATTTCTTATGCTGCATTGAATGGCACACTGGAGTGGGCACATATTTGCACATCGTCTGGCAGTGAATGAGTCACTAGTTTGCGCTGGCTCATTTTGGGTCAGAAGTGGTGCCAGCGAAACACAAGTAAAATGAGAGGAGGTGGGGAGAAAGATGAGACAAACCAAAAATATTCCAACATTTACTCTTTACATATGCCTAATTCTGAAGCTTTGGAATAATCGAAGGCCTAGATGGGCATTTTAAATCCAGGAGAGGGCCACAATTTTTCATCAATGCAACACTTTCAATTGATTGCTTATTTTTCAATCCAAGAATAATAGAGCCGCTATTTTAACCCAACATCAAAATAACCCATCCACCCATTTTCCAATCTGGTTACCCTCACGAGGGTCACAGTCTATCCCAGCTGTCTTCGGGCAGGAGGCAGGGGACATCATGAACCGATTGCGAGCCAATCATATCGACAAACAACCATTCATGCTAACATTCACATCGAGGGACAATTTCGAGTTTTTAATTACCTGCTAAGAATTTTTTGGGAATGTATGAAGAAATAGGAGAAAACTCACAGAGACATGGGAAGAACACACAACCTCCATACAAGAAGACCAGAACCGAATCGAACCCTACAATTCTACACTGTGAATTCAACATGCTAACCAGTCCACCACCACGCCCCACACAAAATAATCCCAGACTGCAATATTTTTTTTCTGGTGTCAAAGGGCGCTCATACATAAAAATTACCATTCTCAAAGGGCACAAAACTGCTGAACAACAAACCCACACAAAGTGACTGAACTCATTTTGTTTTTTTTTTAACAAAAATCAACTGCCTCCAAAGTTGAAAATTTATGAGGTACTAGTTTGTATTGCATATCATTCCGAAGTAGCAACAATGTGGAGGTACGTTTTAACTGCAATGTCTCCAGGACAGGCACATAAAGCCAGCGACCACTCACTTTGGATGAGCGAAATTAAACAAAACATGTTTTTTTATGTGTTTTACAGCTTTCCCATAAGGAATAGGAGTGATTGATTTATTTTCTCAACCGTAATAATATTTTTGCTTGCGTCTTTCACATAACCATTGCTATTTCATCACTTCAAACTTCATGTTGCGCTTTTGGCGTTGTCCCAAATGCTCCATGGTGAAAAAAATCAGAGGGTAAAACAAATACACAGTCTCTAACACTTCTACAACTGTTGCCAACAATTGCTATTTTCGACAGTTCGGGGATTTTATTTATTTTTTCTGTTTTTATGTTAGATTGAAGGTTACTTTTTTAGGATGATACAGAATATGGCCATTTGCATTCTGCGTCAGGGGAAACACTTTGATTACAATTTTTTTATGACAAAATTGCATCGCACAAGATTATTTGTATTTTTTTTGGGGTTGAAAGTGTTGGAGCAGAACTATTTTTTTAAATTTTAAATTACTTTATCATTTAAAAACCCATACGCATATAGAGGTTGTAATAAAGGATTCCATTCAATATTCCCTTTAAGTAATGGAAAACAGTCTTGCTTATGTTACCTATGTGGAGAATATTCTCAAATGTAAAATACAATTCAATACAATACATATTGATTTATATAGCACTTTAACAACAGCTGAAGGTGCGACAAAGCGCTTAATATGGACATGTATCATATACAGGAAAAAAAGCAGTCACGAAGTTAGAAGAAAGCACCAGGGAGTGAAACCAAGATCAAGTCGGAATCATACAAACTCAACAAATGTGCTTTTTTTTCTCCAATGTGGTATAATTCTTAATGATTTATCTGTCATTATACAAGCACCATTAAGACATCACGTTGGGTTTCACCCTCATTACATTACGGGTCAATTTTACCCGTTTCCGTTTTTCGGTTGACTAAAGCCCCAGATAACCTTTCTTTTTTCTTGATTCAAAACAGTTCTAAATGGGATAGAAAATATGTTGTCTCTCTTTTCAAGTATAACATCTGAGAAACACAAAACCGTTTTGACTGTTGTCAGTGGATTTTTACAAAAGGGTAAAAATGACCCACATAATCAATGTGATTTTTTTCAACATATTATGAGGGTTAAAGGACAACCGACGTCATTTTTTGTTTCCTAACTGACATCTGAAAAACGTTTTATAGCATCTAAAATACCCGAAATACGCAGTATGATATTTTTATTCAAATGCAAAACACCAATAAAAATGACTGAAAGTGTCCAAAATCTGCAAAAAATTGAGCTGTGAATTGGGCATTTTCAGAAAGTCCCGCCCCCAGTTCGTGACGTCACACCAAGACGTCTTGCATTGCTGGAGAATCAAAACAATGGCTTCAGATTCGGAGAATATGCTTTCTTGTTACACATCCAGTTATGAATATGATTCAAATAGTTCTGAAGAGGAAAGCATACATGTTTGCAATCGATTAAAGAATTTATTCCGTGCCATTTTGAGGCAACATTGGGAGGAAATGGCTCACCCAAAAAGAGGCAGAAAATGGCCACCGAGCTCCTGTGATGAATGAATCAGCCCGTTTCCACTGGCTGACAAATTCCTTAAATGGAGCTTGGACGCCCTCTTCTGGCTCTTTCTGGTGCAACACAAGGTTTTCAGACCAAACAAGCATTGACGTGATGGAAGGACTGCTACAATGTGTCCTTTTTTTTCGGTCAGGGGTTTTCCTTCAGTGACGTCACGTACAGACTCGTCACCAACTCAAAAACAAGACTTCCGGAATATTCAGCACGAGTCTTAAAATGTAAAATATAGCTATATGCGGTGGAATCTTTGTAAAATACGCTCAGTAGAAGTCATTTGAAGCCATTTTACAAATTATGGACACTTGTCCGGAGACGTCGGTAGTCCTTTAAGGAAACCGCCAAATGCATCTCCAATTCAACGTTTCCAGACTCATCCGAAATGATACAACAGATTGACTGAGTAGAGGGAGGAAAAAAACCAACATCCCAAAAACGATAATGGTGAGCTGCAGCCCCAAGCACCCTGCGCACAAACTGTGCATTAATTTCCCGGGAAGCGCACGCGAGTGAGCAAATGTGCTGGCTCCCATCTCAGAGGTAGCAAACGAGAGGAAAGAGAAAGGATGAGGAGCGGTAGAGTCGCCCTCTTAATCCGTTTGCTAATCTCTCCCCCACAAAACAAATGAAAAGTGCAAAGCCAGTCGAGGCACACCGAAAGAAGCAGCACATTTTTCAAATGCATTTTTATTTCACCCCCCGCACCCTATTCCCCTTCATTAAAATACTCCAGCTCATGTTTGATTGTTGGAGTCTCCCCACAAAGGTTGCTTTTTCGAAGAGTGCACGCTTGAGTCTTCATCACCCGATCATGTCTTCCCTGCTCCGCAGCTGCTACCTCTTTCATCCTCCTTCTCTGTACTCTTTCTTCATCTCTTCCCTCCATCTCTGGGGTGTTATGTAAATCCTCCTGTCACACTGACTGACTTAATAAGGGGAGGGTGGGGGGTGCGTTACGGTATGCTCTTTGCTTGTCTCAATTCACCCTTTCACTTTTAGGACCCTCCCAACTCGCTCTTTGCTGAATCTGTTGTTCATTTCCTTTCAGTTCTCATTTTTCTTTCTCACTCTCCCATTCAGAAGTGATCATTTCTTATGCCAAGAGATGGAATTTACAGTGTGTGAAAGGGCTGAAGCTTTAATATTTCAGTGATGTTAAATGAGCAGTTGGCCTGACAAGCGAAAACTTGAAAGAGGAAGTTCAAGGTTTCGCAGTGAGAATCTATCGCCTCGGATTGACCCAAGATGGAAATGAGGGGGAAATTACTGAGTGGTACCGCAGCAAGAAATTTAGATGGAATTAGACGCTGCCAATCTTCCCGTCACTGTGTATATGTGTGTGTGTGTGTGTGTGTGTGTGTGTGTGTGTGTGTGTGTGTGTGTGTGTGTGTGTGTGTGTGTGTGTGTGTGTGTGTGCGTGCGTGCGTGTGTGTGTGTGTGTGTGTGTGTGTGTGTGTGTGTGTGCGCGCATTTTTGTGTGTGCTCGATGGTCGGCAGGAGGAAGGATGGCCTACATAAAGGTCGGCATATTGTGAGATCTGATCTACACAGCAGATGGCGGGGATTAAAGTCAACTCCCTGCACTGGACAACTTTTTGAAGTAAAGATGCGTGATAAACCTTGATCCCAAGGTACAAAATTGTCAATTGCTATTATTACTGTGGTAGTAAGGGGCACATTCAAGTCCTGTCATTTATCGATGCCAACACACATTTACATGTTCTTAACAATCCCCTAAAATTGACGTTGATTGATACAAGTGTACATTTTATCACATTGAATAGACTTTAACCAGTAACCATTTTGGACTACCTGACGATAAACCGCTATAGATAGAAGAAAAGGATTTTTGTAACACTGTTGAACTCTTAATCCAGTACTGAGTTCAAAAGTGCTAGATGGTTAAACCAAATCAAAGTTAATCTCCGGTATGAGCGTCCCATGCTGGGAACTCCTGTTTATAAATTACCGATCTATCAGTGAGGATATATTTACAGTTGCTATTTCCTAGTATTGGATTGGATTTACTCTCAGTAGAGAAATTTACATTTCAAAGCAGCAGTTATGAAAGGAAGATGAAACGAATGAAAGAACTAGAAAAACAAAGTATAGAAGCTGCTGGAAAGGCAGCCATTTTCACGGCGTCATCTTGAAGTCAAAAGAACAAAAAATAAACAAGTAGCTAACAGGGGTTAGCTCCTTCATTAAAACTGAGTAGTCGGTGGTGTGGCTGTTCATTCCCTTTTGCTGTTTTATTTCTTTCTCGAACCATAAACTGTGACATATTTGAATAGCCTCTCCATAAAATAACCCGCACATTTCAAACAGATGACACAAGTTCCACAGTGTACGGCTCGAATAAAAATGTTTACAGCTCAATATTTGTTGGTGTTGGGGACAGTGCCATGAGTCAAATTTGGACCAAGAACATGGTGGTCGTTCAACACTCGGTAAACTTAGTACACTTTCTAGGAAACTGTTGCTGTTTGCAAGCAGACTACTTGGTAATGATTATTTTAGCATATCCCACCTGATTTAAGACAAAGGGCAAACTGGTCTGATTGTCGGTCATTGACTCAGTGAGGAAATTAACTTTATGCCAGTTGCGCAAAAGTCAAATACAGAAACCACAACACTACAAAAGACTTCCAATCAGCACATTATTCTAAAATCCTAGAATTATTCTACTCACTGTTTGTTTTAATATCGCCCCCACGAATCCCAGAGCAAGTTCATCGTTACAAAAAGTCTCCAGAATGTAGCAATTCAATTGCTTCCAAAGCTGTGTGGTTTCTTGTCTTTGTCACGTTGGAGATCTGACTTCCGGATCAAGTTCCGGATCGGTCACCCCCTGATAGTTGGACAGGATCCTTTTGGTTTCCATTCCAAGTGGAATTTATAAAGCCTTCGGGTCTTTTTATGCTTCACCACTGGATGTTTTCATATCATCTGAAGAGAGACAAGTGCAACTTGCCAAGCATCTGTGCCTGCACCCCACGTTTGTACGTGTGTGTTCTCGTCGATCGTTAAGCATGTAATGAGTCGTTTACAAGCTTTGCCAGGGAAGATCCCACTGCACTGTGCTGCATGTGGTGGTGGGCGGTTAGCGGATGACTCTGCAAATGAGAAGTGAGTCAGGCTTGTCAAATAAGTTGAGGAACGGGGCCAAATGTAGCTCCACCAATGCCCATGATAGTGGGCCTCAAGAGTAGGCAGGAGGCTAGCCAGAAGCACAACATATTAACATCAAGCCGACACATTAAGAGCAAATTATCAGCTGCTTGCATTCGTCCTAGAAATGAAATTGGATGGCTGGAGCCAATAAACACAGAGAGACAACTATTACCCCCAGCATTGCTCAAATGTGTTTCAAAACATTTGCCAAAATGGGCTGTTTAGACAGGGAAAATGAATTTAGACACAAGTAAATGCGAGGAAAATTGCTATAATTTTTGATAGATTACAAATTACAGATATTATTGGACAATGAATCTCAGCTGTCTCTCCAACCAACGCAGAATATTTATTTGAAACACAAATCATTTCAAATCTTTGTATACTTGCATGTGTGTTGTTTCAATTTTCAGTTGATGTGACAATAATCACTTGAACAATGCTATAAATAACACAACCATGCTATTGCCAGTAGTAATGTACAGCCAATTAGCAGGCCACTTAGTTGCTGTAACCACCCCTGGGTCTGGCTCATGCCGAATTAATCAGGGTTAATTTGTTAGAAACACAAGGGGAGGAATTAATCAAATGAGGCTTCCTTTTTCATGACACAGGTCATCAGAAACATGGGCAGGCCTGCCCAGGACACAACTATACTGGGTCATTACTGGTTTCCCATAAAGAAGAACAGAGGAATTTTTGGTCAAAGCGCATTACTCAAACACTGGCGCATGGCTAAGATAGGCTAACACTAAGCAGGGCTCTTCACAGAACAGCGCACCTGCTAAAATAACCGTCAGCTAGCATCAGTCAGTTCATGTTAGTCATGGCCAAATGCACGCCTCCGAAACAGCAACTTTGCTGAAACCTGTTTTAAATATTTATGTTCAAGTTCTCAACATCGACCGTTCTTGACTCTGCCCAGGCGGCCAGTTTTATCCACTGTTGGGAAACGCTTGCACGAGTTCAGAAAATTTCTGTGCTAAGATTTGACTGAAACATTTATTTTCTCATCTGAATACTGCAATAAAAGGCTACTTTGTTCGTGCCATTTTAATGGAATCAAGACCTACATGATCTACTGATATTGAATACGAGCTGTATTAAAACTGGTATTAATGTCATAGTCAGAAATGGAACAAATGTTAATTGTGGTTGTTGACCATGTTTTTTAGTATGTTGGATTTTTTTTTCGATGAAAGGTTTAAAATTTAAGATACATCTCAGTATGACTGAGTTTTATGTAGGTTCTTTACAAGATTCCTCGGGATTCATGACTGATTGCAATCCTTTTTAATTGATTTCGATAAGGGTTCTGATTAATTGAAGTCGTGCATGGATAAAAACACTTTTGTGTCACACTGTGAAATTATTAATGGAACTTATTTGTCAATATAGACATTTATGTCAATGTTTCGTCCACTATGTCCTAAAGAGCTTAAAAAATGTGTGCTACGTTGTGGAAGTCCAGCCTTCAAATGCCTCTAAAATCCTTCATAACAAATAAGGTCACAAAATGACAATTCTCAAAATTTCCAAACTTCACGGAACAGGAGCCTGAAACAAGATAGAGTCTAAACAGAACAGTCTCCAGTAGTTAATTTTATTTATTTTATACAAGTGAGCCTCCATGTGAAAAAGTGTTTGTCCTGTGTGCTCGTTCTAGGAGGTTCCACTGTAGTTCATATAAGTTATGACAGTCGCCGCTAGCCTACATTCCTCCCACATATTTCTGCAGCTCAAAAATACATCTGTATTTTTTGTTCTGAATCAGACCACTGAACAAAGTGCTCGAGGGACAACGGCGTCACAACCTCGTAGACCACCTCAGAAGGCTCCTGTCAAAGCAGCTATTATTTGCTGTTTCGCTCCAGGGCTCCTCAGATTTGGCAGGTAATGGTTCCGTCACTGTGGACAAGTGACCCCGAAACCTTTCAGTTCCTGGTCAAACCACCACCTCATCGAGTTTTGATAGTCTGCTTGAATGTTGACAGGTCAATCAGCTTCTACGAGTAAAAATTCGATTTTGTCGTTGAACTCAGATTTACTGGGATGGTTTATGTAGACATAAAAACATACAGCATATTATATATACGTATATATGAATACAGTATATATACAGTGATAGCTCGGCTTATGAACACTTTAGCTCACGAACTCTTCGCCTTACGAACATTAAATTTGCGAGAATATAATCTTGGCATACGAATTAGTTTTCGGCGGATGAACACCAAACCACATGGTCGAACATCGCCACGGTGGCTGGCGGACTAGATTTCCACACCCCTTTTGAGTGCAGAGGTGGTTTGATATCGAGTGGAGTACTTTTGTAATTATGGGACAGAAAAAGACCCCACCACAGGCTAGTGTTAAGCCGAAGAGGACAAAAAAGAAAATTACAGTCGGCAGAAGAAGAAGATCATCGAAAAACACGAACGAGGTGTGCGTTGTGTGACTTAGCGTCCCAGTACCAGTATGCTAAGTCGACCATTGCTATGTGTGGCTAAGGGTGTTTCTGTGTTGTCTAAGCAACGGTCTCAGGCAATAGAAGAGGTTGAAAATTTTCTGTTAAACTCGGATTCGGATATATATATATATATATACAGTAAAGTCTCGTTATATCGATATTCAAGGGAGTCCGTAAAAATATCGATATAACCGGGACTATCGATATATCTGACCCTGTTTGCATGTAATTTTCTCCGTGTGTGCATAGAAATAGTATCGATATAACCGGGACTATCGATATATCCGATATCGATATAACGAGACTTTACTGTATATATATATATATATATATATATATATATATATATATATATATATATATATATATATATATATATATATATATCACAGTTTGGGGACCAGAAGGTAATTGGTTCATGTTCTGATTGTGAACACGCAGATGGACTCCATTAGAAGCCATTGCAGTCCACTTGCAAAGGGGCCAAGTGGGACAGTGACCCACTGGATCGAACAGCGACAGCCGCACCTACAGTTGTCTATATCCACTTGCTCTACAAATACAGATTGTCTCGGATATGTGCATTACTGATGGTTCAAAATCAGAGTGTGAGTTTAATATCCTCCCTCCGGAACGACAAAAAGGTTGCTATTGTGTTGAATAACAAAAACAGAGTTTCGTACCGTTCAAAGATTCTCCAAAACAAATGCCATGGCCTGTTTACTGTATGAAGACAATTCTGCAATATTTTGTAATGGCTCCAAAGGGAATTTTTAGGGGTCAAATTTCCAGCCACGATGTTTAAGATAGTAGAACAGGTTGTCTGTGACTCAGAACAGGGTGAGAAAAAAAATAACAATATGCGCCCATTGGACGCATTTGCCTGAACGGCAGACGGAGAGTGGTGTTTCTCACAAAGGGCATCTCGCCGCGTACATGGAGCAGTGGCCTAGTTTGCGACGGGATCAGGGCATTACTCTTAATCCACCAGATAGATGACATTCGCATACACATCACAGCAACCGGACAGAAAAATCCAAAATGGTGGCAAGTGAAAGGCAGGAAGTAAAATCAGGAAATGGTAAGAGAGGAGAAATAATACATACATGCATTGCAATGTGCAATTCCCCATATTTTGATGTAGCGAGCACACATATGGTGTACACGAGATGCACTTCCATCTGATTACATCTTAATACCCTGAGTCCATGAGCGGTTATGAGTGCAGCTTGCATACCGAGCATGAGACGGAGCTTGTAAAAAGTGAGAAAAATATTCAGATCCTGAACAGAAATACTGTCTATTGTCTTCCATTCATGTCATATTACCTCGGAGATTCTGCCAGGGAGCGTTTAACATTTCAAAAATATGTTGACACTAGCGATTCCAGCAGTGACAGTCTATGCCTCAACTCTCAACACAGCCTCAGAGGCCCCGCTGTTGATATTAAAGGAGGCATGGCACGTCATACATAGTGAGATTAAAGGGAGAAACCCCCAACCCTCCGTCCTTCCTATCTCACCACATTATGAGGATGTGACAGGAAGCCAAATGAGAGGAGGGGTAAAGGAAAAAGCAAAAAGACTGAGTACAAACAATTGCCGGCATGTTGGAATATCCTTGCGTCCTCACAAAAAAAGTCCAGGGCCATCATCGTTTTGAGGGATGACTGCATTGTTACATGCCAAGTAGGCAACTTAAACATGGGCCGAGAGGGCCGAAGGTTGATCGGAAAACAAGAGTGTGTGATTTGATTGTGCTCTAGGTGACCATAAACCCTGAATTGGAGGGGGACACCCTGAATTGGTTGACAGTCAATCACACCTAGGGTCAATTTAGAGTTTTTATTTTTTCTACATTATCCATAACCCACACATCTCCTCCTATTTGTAGTATGTTTTTAAGCATCCTTCACTACAGCTTTAATTTTTTTTCCACCCGCTGTTTCAACCTAAATCCGTCAATCCATTTCATGACGAACATTATGGGAGAGGAATTTTCAAAGCTAATCTTTAACCTGACATGCCGACATCCTGTCTATCAAAGTGTCGCCCTTAGGCGATGCAATTTTCAAAGAGAGCGCCTCGATTCACTTGTAATTGACAGAATCCCGGTGTGTTCATTTTAGATTCACTTAAAGGACAACCGACGTCTCCGGACAAGGCTTCAAATGACTTCTACTGAGCGTATTTTACAAAGATTCCATCGCATATAGCTATATTTTACGTTGTAAGACTCGCACTGGATATTCAGGAAGTCTTGTTTTTGAGTTGGTGACGAGTCTGTACGTGACGTCACTAAAGGACCGCCCCTGACCGTAAAAAAGACGCATTGTAGCGGTCCTTCCATCACGTCAATGTATTTTGCTGTACTTGTTTGGTCTGGGGACCTCTTGTTGTACCCAAAAGCTGCCAGAAGGCCAGGAGAGGGCGTCCAAGCGCCATATAAGGAATTTATCAGCCTGTGGAAACGGAGGTGGCCACAGGAGGTCGCCATTTTGTGCCTCTTTTTTTGGGTGAGAGATTTCCCCCCAATGTTGCCTCAAAATGGCACAAATAAATGCTTTAATCGATTGCAAACATGTATGTGTTCCTCTTCAGAACTATTTGAATCATATTCATAACTTGGCGTGACGTCACGAACTGGGGGCGGGACTTTCTGAAAATGCCCAATTCGCAGCTCCATTTTTTGCAGATTTTGGACACTTTAAGTCATTTTTATTGGTGTTTTGTATTTGAATAAAAATATCATACTACGTGTTTTGGGTATTTTAGATGCTATAAAACGTTTTTCTGATCAGTTAAAAAACAAAAAAGTGACATCGGTTGTCCTTTAAATGATTGTCAATCATTTTCAAAACAAATATGAAGAGAACGGAAAGCTAGATATGGGAGAAAAAAATCAAGCTGCAGTTTTGTGGGAAATTAATTTTAAAAATACTATCTAAAATCTTTCCTGTGTTTCCAACTTATCAGAAGCCTGTTAACATTTTTCAATTTTAACCCTCGTATTATCTTAAGGCAAGGGTGTCAAAGTCATTCTTTGCCACGGGCCACATTGTAGTTACGGTTTCCTCTCGGGGGTCGTTATGAATTTGGAGAAGCCATTAGAATATTTCATCCACTCCACGTATTACGTATAGAGCTCACAACAAATGAATGAATAACTAGTTTTCAAATTTGAAGTAGCAAACAATGACTGTTATTATGGTTTACATGGGACAGTTTGAAATTTCGGTTCGGACGTTAACAAGCATCATGGAATTTCACAGGTTGGACTTGCTTTCGCGGGCCGAATAAAATGATGTCGCGGGCCAGATTTGGCCCCCGGGTCTTGACTTTGACACCTGTGTCTTAAGGGGTCAATTTTACCCGTTTCCATTTTTGTGTTGACTAAAGCACTGGATATCCTTTCCTTTTCCTTTCTTCAAAACAGTTCTAAAATATCCCAAATTGGATAGAAAATGTGCTGTCTCTCTTTTCAGGTATGTTTATAACATCTCAGAAACAGTTGAGCAAAACAAACAAACAAAACGTTGGTTGGACATGAGCAGGCGAATCTCCCACAAACATACATGCGAATCAACGCAATCGCACAAGCTGCGTAAAAATTATCTGATCTGCCATATGTGGTCCGACTGTCCATGCCAAGTAATACTGGGATGGACAAAATCAGCTGGCTTCGCGTCCAGCCCTCTCGCCAAGTTATACAGATAAACACACACTTGAATAGCGCAGATGCAATATCAGAAGATAATGCCGTGGTCGGGGCCAGATTCATACATATGAATTGTGGACAGGCTGTACCCTTGAGCCAACACGGACGATGTGTTGTGAATGTGAGAGCACTCACAGTCAGCGTCGGCGAGGAAGAGGAAACTGAGGAGGAGCAGACCCGGGCTGGCAGAGTGCATTGTGGGGTACGTCGACACATGCATGCTGTATCCTCCGTCGGCTCACTGCCTCACTGGATAACGGGGTGATGGAGACAAGTCCTCACAACCTGCGTGGGAGAGACACAAAGGAGGAGAGAAGACACTCATTAAGATTGTTTTCCAAAGCCCATTTTTGACAGGGAATGTACGCTATGAAGGGAGCACGCACACAACACACACACACACACACACACACACAACTTTTGAATGTGTGCGATTTCCCTCAGGGCCTCACACTCCAGTTTTGCAGCTGCCTTCCTCTTCGCATTTTATCAGGACCTTACATTGCCCAAGGTGTGCGCATGCCCGTGTGTGTGTGTGTGTGTGTGTGTTTTCAAAATAGCCGCCCAACTTCAACAAACAGTCAACATCTCGCCTCAAAACATCACTCATCCTGCCTCCTTGCTAGCAATTTGTCCGTGGCAGGTTTACCTGTTTCACAAGCGGCACAACAGACCCCATTTGGGTCAAAACACAGTGATTGATGAAAAGGAACAGAGGATGCGGACTGGGAGGGATGCATGCCGGCAAAGTCTACACACATTTGTGTCTACACACATTGTTGTTTGTACTCAAAAAGGGGCCTGCATTTTTTAATCATCATTTTCATCACCCAAATCCTTATTCCATGTCGCTGCAATTCTGTTTTTTTTTCCGCATCACATACAGTAAAGTCTCGTTATATCGATATCGGATATATCGATAGTCCCGGTTATATCGATACTATTTCTATGCACGCACGGAGAAAATTACATGCAAACAGGGTCAGATATATCGATAGTCCCGGTTATATCGATATTTTTTCGGACTCCCTTGAATATCGATATAACGAGACTTTACTGTAGTTAACTCATTCGCTGCCATTCCCAAATTCACTCGGGTTATGTTTTTTTCTTACAGTAGGGTGGGCGGGGGAGGGGGGGGTGTTTAAAGCTTTGGTCAGACCTCTGACAATGTTTTTCCCTCTCACGAGGGAGCAGCATTTGCCTTATGTACAGCCACCCCCATTTCAAACTCAGATAACTCCAGACCCCTATAATTTAGGAATTAACTTTTTTTTTCTAATTAAAGAAAAATTATGTTTGCGAAACTAACAAAAAAATGACAACATTGCAAAAAGGTTCTTTAGAATCCCACATTTCTAAAAACGATTTTAACTCATTCACTGCCATTCACAGATTTATTCTGGAATTGAAAATATAACATGCAGCGCCAGAATTAATTCGGGTTTTGTTTTTTCTTGCTTGGGTGATGATAAACCACTGGCCAGACCTCTGGTCATGTTTATTCCCTTCCACAAGACGGCAGCATTTCCGCTTTTTTACATGTTCGCACTTTGTCAGCTTCAGCTGTTGTTAAAGCACTATATAAATCAATATGTATGTATTGCATTGAATGTTGGATAGCCACCCTCATTTCAATCTCATATAAGTCCAGAACCATATAATTTAGGATTTGGCTCTATTTTTTTCTGATGAAAGAAGAGAGTATAAAGTTTCTTACGGTCCCAAGCCCGGATAAATACAGAGGGTTGTGTCAGGAAGGGCATCCAATGTAAAAGCTTGGCCAAAACAAACATGCGTATCATACCTCTGAAGATGGAGGTTACTGATTTGCTGTGGCGACCCCTTGAAGGGAAAAGCCAAAAGGAAAAGAAGGAGAAGACACTGCATTGAATGTTTATGCAGCCCCAAAACTGAATATTCCGCTGGTCTTGAAATGTAAGTGAAAATGACAAAAACCTTGACACTTGAGTGGACATATTTTTGCACATCTTCTGGCAATGAATGAGTTAAATGTATTTAAGCCACGCTCACTCTCGAGCACCTCATCCCTCAGTCAGTATGTGGGTCTGTCTGTTCGCTATCAACCAAGTCGTCGTCTGCGCCCGTATGGCATCAATCGAGACAGGGCGACGTCTTTGAGTGTCAGAAAACTCACAGCTCAAATCGCACGACGCGATGCGACATGACGGATGAGTGTTCCTCCCCTAAAGATGACAGCCTTGAAGTGAGAGTCGGAGAGTGAGCAAAAGAGAGAGAGGGAGAAAAACAAATTCTCCATTCATACATATTTATACATTTCCTTCCTCTGTAATGTATAACTTAGCATATCTGTATGCATGAGCCAGTTGTTGTTTTCACGGAACTGTAGCACAACAGTGTGAATATATATGCATGCGGGCAAGTCAGTGTCATGACTATTGTCTCTCACGGCATCGACGCATGCAACTAAATCTCCAGGGAACATGTCTACCAAAAGGGCCACTGTCATTTTTAGACGCAGAAAGATGTGGTCTGAAGTCTCTCGCCTCCTCTTCAAGCTTTCCGATTAAAAAAATACATAAATAAATAAAACCGAGAAAGAAGAGGGCAGGGATGAGATGAGAGCAGCAGCCTAAATCTCTCAACCTGCCTACGAGCCAAAGCAACAAACTACCATAAACCCACACTGGATTTTCCATTAGTCTCTCATCTCATCTCTGCTCTGAAACAATTCTTCAGGGATAACCAACACCCCCATCTAAACAGATCGAGTCATCCCAGATTATAATATGACTACAATACTAGCATCAGAACTATGGTCACATACATGCATTTGTGTTTTACTATGAATTGATCTTCACTCGACCAGCAGAGGACATTTTGAATCTACATGGATGGATTATTTCGAAAAAAGTAGTTCAAACAAGTTTCCTAAATTATTTTCCAGAAATAAATTTCAAAATAAGCAATCCCTTGAAACAAATGCCAGTAGTTCATTGTCATTTGTGTGTATATTTTCGCTAATTACACTCCCTATTATTGTTTTACAAAAAGGGCAACATCTATGTGTTTGTGTTGTGTGGCCACTAATCACGTCAACTGATTTAACTGGAAAAGTCTGAATTATTTAGTATGACACTTCACAGTGTGTCACGTTAATTAAAGAGTTTGAGATAGCAGAGGGTGAGAGATAAATGGAACGAGGGAGAGAAACAGAGGGAGTGAGGGAGAAAGAGAGAGAGAGAGAGAGAGAGAGAGAGAGAGAGAGCGATGAGAGGCTTGAAAGAAGACTAAAGAAGAAGAAATGCTACAATAAGTAAGGTAGTGGCCAGATGGTAGTCTGCATGTTTATTGTTATTGCTCATTACATTGTCGTCTACCAAGAAGCCCCTAGCTGAATCCGAGCTTGCGGAACGCCGCAGTGATCGACCATTCACTTCTATTAGTCCCTATCGCTCAGTTGATTACATCAACTGTCTGTCTGGCCGAGCCTGCAGCCATCAGTCACATTTATCTCTGCGATGCCTTGTGACAGAACAAAAACTGACTTAGTGACAGTTTAACATTACGAGAGGAGAAATGAGAGAGTAGGAGCGCCAAATGACACGATAGAGGGGGAAATGTTGACGACGAGGAACATTACAGCTAATGGAAAACGTTTTTGAAAACGTCAAATGCTTAATTGCCACGCCTGTTCCAGGATAACCTCGCCAGTCTTGTCTGTGTTTATGACAGCTGTTGAATGTGCAACTAAGCAACAAATGAAAACGCGATTTGCAGCACCAAGTTTTTGTTTCACATCTCTCCATTTGACGTACACATTTGGACATTGATTTTCCGCAAGAAACGGTAGATTGGTTAGCAAACAATTTTCACCTGTGTGGTTTGTTTATTTGTTCGCCGCTGCTTGTCTCCAGATATTGGTTTATCAACCTTGGTTTTATGTTCCGTGCTCGCTCAGTTTTCTTTCAAGGATGTTCCATTCGTAAATAAAAGTACTTTGTCAAGCGTTAACCTTTCGCCGGTATACTATGTGTGGTGATAATGTTCACCTTCTGGCAATTTTCTCAATGAATCCACATCCAGATGTAATTGTGGTTTCTGTGGAACGTGCTAAAGTGGTATTGGAATCACACCAAACCAATTTATATGGATCAGATTTATATTTGGCAGAGCGTTTCGATTTAACATTGAAAATCCCACTTGGCAAAGACATTTTTTTTTCTTATAGTCGAAATCCAAAATGGAGGCCTTTCATCATTGATTTTGCTTGTAACCAATCCCACGATGCTATTATATGAACCAAACTGAAGCCTATTCAGTTTTCCGTTGACTGGTGCAAGATTACAAAGGCATACGCGCAATTAAAAATGACTTTAAAGAAGAAACCGAAAAGAGGAGGGTAAAGAAAATGAAAGCGTGGGTGATTGGAAGCTGTGTGGGACTAAACCAAAAACGCGGCGGCGCCGTGCAGCTGCATCGGAGGCTGACAAGATAGAGACGCAGACAAAAGGCCGATCCTGAAAAGCATAGCTTACGGCAAAGTGCGCGCCGCAAAAAAAAAAAAAACAACAACAACAACAAAAAAAAAAAAACAAGCAGCTTCATAATTTGATTTGCAACAGCAAAGCTGAGACAGCGAATTCAATCAGACACGCTTATTAACTTATGTTATTTCCTACGTTGGAATAGTGGCCGGCTGACGGAAATGTCAAGGTGATGACTATTTGGGCTTTTTTACATCACAACAAGAAACAGGAAGTCTTTGATTCCCAACTTTCATTGAAAAGGAAAGAGACAATTGGAATATCGACCAAATTGTTTCACCCTGATGTAGGACAGCAGATAGTATCCATGTCAACTTTGTCAAATTATCAGAATCAGAATCATATTTATTGCCAAGTATGTAGAACACACAAGGAATTTGTTTCCGGTAGACCACGCTGCACTAGTATAATCATCCCCCCTTTTCTATGTTAATGCTTTGTTCCAGCTTCAGCTGTTGTTAAAGTCCTATATAAACCAATATCTATGTATTGCATTGTATTTTGGATATCCACCCTCAAGCTCCAACTTTCAAGCTCATATAGCTCCAGACCCATATAATTTAGGAATTTCTGATGAAAGAAGAGAGTCTAAGATTTCTTACGCTGCATTGCAAGTTTATGTAGTCCTAAAACTCAATATTCGGTGGGTCCTGCAATTTGTTTGAAAATGACAAAAACCCCGGCACTGGAGTGGACACATTTGTGCACATTTTCTGGCAGCGAAAGAGTTAATAGTTTGCGCTGGCCCATTTTAGGTCAGAAGTGGTGCCAGCGAAACACAAGCAAAATGATTTCAGACCTCCCCACCAAAACAAATCGAAAATTTAGCTCATAAGCGTCGAAATTCCAAGTTTCCTGCAAATGGGCACCTTAAAATTACGATTATACATCCAAAGGCATAACCTGACCTGTAAAATTTGACTTGAAGAGCACAAGTGTGTATGTGAGAGGCAAAGAAGGCGAAAGGAGAGGTCAGGCACTTTGTCAGCAATCATTTCGTATGGATTTATCAGTTATGAAGTAATTTGGATGCCTTTGAATTGCACATTTCACAAACATGTCACATTGACATTTGTTTCTTTTTCATAAAATTTCCCCATTTCGGGACAATTAATGGCTTTCTGATTGTGATTCTGATTCAATCGGGATGAGTATTTTACTCATAATTTATTTATTAATTTACTTACAATTTAATATACTTTTAATTTACACCCACTGTTTATATCTGCACCGCAGTTTACAGCTGAAAGAGCAAAAATGGCGAACCAAAAATAATTCACATTTTTGGTGTGGATAAAATATTCTGACTTCTTCAATAATGAATAAACGTACATAATACTACAAGCTGTAAATGGAAGATGCTACCAATGGATAGTATACATGCAGATGCGTACTCGTGCTGCATGCTGATTGCTGATAAACTGTCACCTGGCTTACACACACACACACACACACACACACACACACACACACACACGGACGCACGCACGCACACACACACACACATGCACACACACACACACACACACACACACACACACACACACACACACACACACACAGCAAGTCAAGAGCAAGGCATTGATCAGAAGCCAATGTCAACGTCTGTAGGGATGTCATCTGATTACATCACCTTGTGACAGCTTTTAATTGCTTCCATGCAGGGCTGACTCTTTTTTCCCTTTGCACCCACAGCAAGCACTGATGCATTGCTCTCATCCCCCACAGCTGGGTTGAACAGACAGATGGAACTGGAATAGTTGGCTGGTTGGTCAATAAAAAAACTTGCCCGGAGTAGAGTCTGACCAATATGTTGGACGGAAGAGAACAATTCCATTCGCTGCAGGAAGAAGGGTTAAAAATAGGATAATCATTTGTAAAGTTACCTCATAGCTGGTGAGAATTGTACTGTGATGCCAAGAGTGTATATTAAAGAGTGTCATGACTCAAAGGGTTTATAAAGGGGTTGTCAGGAAAGTGTTGTTTGTTTTGACTGCCTCAGCATCAAACACCCAATCTATAATGGATGATAATGCATTCTCTCTCATCATAGCGAAACCCCCCCACCCCCATACCCTCCACCCATCCTGAAAAAAAAAAAAAACATGCAGCAGCAGTGATTACATTCGGATTTTGATTAGTTGCGACCTTGTATGACTGGTCGCTTCAGCCATCCACTATGGAATTGTCTGCTGGTAAGGCAGCACCACCACCCGGGACAGAAAAAGACTGGAGCACTTGGTCAAGAGGGCCAGTTCTGTCCTGGGCTGCTCGCTGTCGGAGGTGGGCAACCGACGAACGCTAGCTAAACTAAAAGCTATGATGGACAGCCCCTCCCACCCCTTCCTGGTCACCGTAACAGCGCTGGGTAGCTCCTTCAGCCAGAGACTGTTACACGCGCATTGCAAGAAGGAGAGATACCGCCGCTCACTCCTATGGACTGCTGGCAGGCTTCTTAATAATCACATGTAAAAAAAAAAAAAAAAAAAACTGGACTCTTGCATTGTAAATAGCACAGCCACCTTATGTCGACTCGATACAGATATTGATACAGAATGTATCAAATATGCTTTTCATATTGTTTTTTTAATACTTCGTTTTTAGTTCTTTTTATGAAACATTTTCGCACAGTTCTACATTTCAGTCTTCTGACATTTCTTTTATGCATAGAATACTTTGTTTTTATCTTTTCAGTTGCCCTCCACCCCTTTCAATTTTGCTGCTGTAGTTTGTGAATTTCCCAATTGTGGGAGTATTAAAGGCTTTCTGATTCTGATTCACCTGATGTGGACAAATCCATTTGATAGTGACATACTAGATCGGAATCTGGCCTTCAAAAATAAGTCTTAGTTAGCTTTCCAACTGAAGATTATCCTACTGTAATCCTGATTTATTCAAGGTTTGTCAATGCAAAAAAAGCTGCAACATTGACTACGCAACAAGATGTGGAGGCAGATCTTCTAAATTATCCAATTTGTGAACTGCATTTTAAGAGGATACTTTAAGATTGACTTGAGATTGATTGATTGGCTGGGTCATAGAATTTTATGCCAAATCAGTGATTGTTGAAAATGTATCATTTTCCGATCGATCAATGACATCCGATCGGCTCTGCAAGATTGCAGCAAAGACACCACTGTTTGGAATGGAAAGTTTTTCTAGCATATAGTCAGTCCCCAACCCCTCCCAAATTTTCCAATATTTTTTGGGGCAGCATTTTGGAAGATTTTTGATGATTTTACTGAAATTATTTTTCCTTCAGTCTGTTTCTATGGAAGGGAATTATTTGTGAATATCGGCTATTCATGGACTGGGCGGGTCCCAATTCCTTATGAAGAGCAAGGATTGACATTCCATTACATTCACATAAAATAAATGATAAAAATTTGTAAATTGAACAGATTGATTTGTCTTCGCTTAAGGAATTTTTTGGGTTCCAAAATCGGCATTTTAAAGCCAACTCTAAGCCCCAAGAAGAAGACATTCAAAACCAAACTGAATCCAGGTATTTCACGGAATAATACTCTCAGCTTTAAATTAGCCTTTTTTTAAATTTATTTTGGAACATTTTGGCCTCCACACCACAGGTCTTTATTGGTTCACATAAAGGAAAACCTCAAGTATTTTTTTCTTCTCCCGTTACACTGAAATGAAATGAAATTGCGGTATCAGAACAGCGGTCAGACTCATAAACTTTCCTCTTGACCAAAACACTCTTAACATTAAAATAGCATCAGTATATCGCAATTTCTCTTATTTTGAAACAAGCAAATAGCATTTATCTCAGTGAGACGAAAGCCTTGGGAACTCACAAAAGTCATTTGCGCCTTGCTTTCAGCACAGTGGCGAAAACAAGAAATCAATAGGACAAAATGAGAGGAGAGGAAGGGAAAATGTGATTGATTGAGAGTAGGATTCAGACTGCCTGGTATTACTCAACTTACCACTTCCTCGGCATCCTTCTATACCTTCATCCTTCATCCTTCTACCTTCAATTTCCACTCTTACTCATTTCCATCTTGACACATTTGTGTCTCCAAAGGCACACACAAATGCTGAAATCACTGTCATTCTTTGCGCTGCCTTCTACCATTTGCATATTTGTGCTTGTCACTGGTGGCTTCCAAAACAGATGGATGATGTTGATTGCATTGTCCCCTGTAATGTAGCAGACAAACCAAAGACACACACACACAAAATATCCTTTCACTGAGCAAGAAGTGACACTAAATAAAACAATACGAATTGCAGTCTTTGAACCATCGTCGACTGACAAATATCTGCCGTGTTCCGACAAAGCATCCCAACCGTTGGGAACACATTGACCCGTCTTGTATTAGGCAGCTGTGCGTTACATCAGCATTTAGCTCGCTGGAGCCACCAATTGTCTGATTCCAATGATAAAGTCTCCCCACTGTGACGTCTCAAGAGCAGCGTGCAAAGAAAGCCAAAACTGCCCGCGAAGCAGAATGGGGAAAGTGGCCAATCAAAGGTTTAAGCCAACTGTGACTAACGGCCCCAAGCTGGGCCCCCGCTGGGTCATCTCTGGCAGAAGGCAACGTGAGGAGGAAGAGAGAGAGAGAGAGAGAGAGAGAGAGAGAGAGGCAGAGACAGAGACAGAGAGAGAGCAAAGTTGAGTAGATTAGCAGGAGGTGAGGAAACGACAACATGTAATTACCTATTTACCCGGCTTTCAGTGCGGACCTCATTGAAGGCTATTTGAGCATTAGTGTGGGTCTCGTAAACGACATAGCGAGGTGTGGACGGAGGAAGTGAAAGAGCGACGATGGACGAGGACCAGCGCAAGGGGTTAGGAATGAAGACATTGAGATGAAAGGTGCAGTGAGACGGAATGACAGAAACATAAAAAAAGACATAAAGGAACTCGTGTGGAAAAGAATCTGCGAATGTCAAACTTTGGAGCAGCTGTGCGCCAATGCAAATAGGACAAAACCGCAAAGGCAGCAAAAAAAGTACTTTTCCGAGGACAAGCAATATCAGTCATCATGCAGGGATCAAAAGTTTTGAAACAGCGGTAGTAGCAAAGTTGCTTCTACAGGCTAAATGTGGTCCATATAGAGCAAGAGTGCCAATTTTTTTTTTTTGTACCTATTGTAGTTATGGTTTCCTCTTGGGGGCCGTTATGAATTTGGGGAAGCCATTACAATGTTTAATCGTCTGCACATATTACTGATAGAGCGCACAACAAATTAATTGATAGTTTTCAAATATGAAGTCAAAAATAATGACTGTTATTGTTAAATCCTGTAACTTTGTTGTTTGAAATTGTGTCCCTGCCGACTTTATTTAATACAATTTGTCAAATACACCCTGCTCCTGCCTCCTGCCTTCTTTTTTTGGAGTCCATCACCACCACCAACATCTTGCAAATCGTGACATCCCTTAAAACCTTTTGATTTTTCAAAATAAGTTATTGGACACAACACATTTATAATTACAAAATGAGACATGAAACCAATACTTGTGTGTGTATAAATATACTACCGCAGCATGTATGGCACTAATATTTCTAGCGTAAGACCGCACGTGCGAATACTTTGTCCATGCATGTGTGCGTCTCATTGTGGTGCGGCACGCTCCCTCTGGCCCACAGCTGCATACAGTGGTGAGCTTTTCGTGCTGGGAGGAAAATGGCCGATCTGAGGCAGTCACCTATGTAATGTGTTTTATTACATGGATGGATGGAGGGTCGGGTGGAGCTTCCGTATGGATGGATGAGCATGTGGTATGGTGACATTGTTACTGCTCTGGCCCGACTCCAAGCACACGTCCACAATTGTGCACGTGCGCAGGTATGTGGGCCCACACGCACACCATGAGATCAAGATGGCTGACTGACCTCAACAGGCAGGTGGAATACAGCAGCAATAATTTACAGGCCTTCAGCAACTCCAGCGTCAAATAAAATATGGATTTGCTGGGTTCCCAGAAGCGGGCTAACCCTTCAATAACTGAACCTTTTATCCACATGTTGCTCTTTTTATAAGCCCCCTAGTCTATACTGTACCTTCCAACAGAAACTGACTCACTTGTTCCCTTCGACCCATTCATCCAAAATGCCACAAATGACATCATCCACATTCCAATGACTCTCGGAGCCGCAAAAGGGGATGATGACAAACCCCGCCCCTCCCACACCATCCTCATACATGCATCGAATTCCAGGATACACCGCTTAAGTTAAGAGATTGTCTCCATTGTCAAAGTCGACTGAAGACCGACTGTGTCAGTAAACGTAGCCGCATTCGCTCCGTGCCCACTTGAAAGGCGTTTCATGTGGTGTAAACTGAAAGCGGCTTCTCTGTGATGCAAGCTCAGAATAACCAGAGGAATGTTTACACATTTGGATGAAAAACAAGGCGCGTTCCAAACACCCTGGAAAAAACAACAACATGCAGTCCATTGAAAAACAAAGAATGTGAGTTACCCAATATAACGTATTAGTTACATTCACACATTGCCATCAAGGTCAAAGGAGAGACAATTGACTCCAAAAATACATTTCTTGATCAATCTTCTCCAATGACATAACGACTGAAAGAAAAGGATTGGGTTACATAACCTTTTCGCTACCATTGATTTTGGCCAACCGCATGGTGAGAGTACACAAGTAAGATTCAAAATAACATGCAGGGAATTGCAAAGGAGATCCGCTCACAGATTTCAAAAGCAGAAAGCAGAATCTTGAGAAAACGTTTTACCTTTGAAGTCATGATAGCACTACAGCAGGGGTGTCAGGCTCATTTTCCGCCGACGGATACGTTGTAGTTACAGTCTCGAGGGCCATTATGAATTTGGGGAAGCCATTAGAACTGGGGTCGGGAACCTATGGCTCGCGAGGCACATATGGCTCTTTTGATGATTGCTCGCCGATAAATCTAAATACATATTCTCACTTCTGTTCGTTTTCTGTTGGGGCTGCAGTTGGCGCAAAGCGCAATTTTGATTGGATGATACTGGCCGTCAGTTGAAACAAGTAAACGGCCCTTTAAATGAACCCGACGAGTAAAAACAAAGTACACTTCAGCTTGAATACACCGGAGGATTCGCCTTTGTGGAAAGAAAAGGTTCTGATTCTAATTTGCAATGAAACAGTTGAAGGTCAGTGACGTTTTAACAAGTCCCATGTTACCGTTAGCATCAATATACTTCTGTGAGAAGTATGTTGCAGAGCAAGTGTGGAAGCTAATGAGCCGTGTGCAGGCTAGCTAGCAGTAACTAATGATTTTTACCAACGGAAAACCATTCATGTTAACGGTGAGTATTATCACAAAGTTATTTTAAATAATACATTCTGACATTTTGTTGAAAAGTGGCCGCGCGCGTGCGTGTGTGTGCGTGTGTGCGTGTGTGCGGGCGCGCTCTCTCACTGAAAAACATTTCTAAATATTTTACTTTTATGGCTCTCTTAGTCAAAAAGGTTCCCGATGCCTGCATTAGAATGTTTAATCCCCTCCACATATTACATACAGAACGCACCAAAAATTAATGATAAAGTAGTTTTCAAATCTGAAGTCAAATATAATGATTGTTACTGTGGTTTACATACGACAATTTGAAATTTTGGTTCGGACTTCAGCAAAAAGCATGGCATGATTGATTTGCTTTCGTGGGCCGAATAAAATGATGTGGCGGGCCAGATTTGGCCCTCAGCCCTTGACTTTGACACCTATGAACTACAGTATGATACAGTCACATGCGCCACATGCATGGATCTGCATTTTAACAGCAAGCAGCAAGAAGAAGAAGAAGAAGAATACATTTCATTTATAAGCGCCTTTCAAAACTCTTAAGGTCATTTTACAGTCACAGGATAAGTTATTGTTTGAATGAGGGCGTGGATGAAACTATCCCCCCAAAAGTAAAATTATGATCTCAGTTTTAGAATAGCTACTCCCGCAATAATCATGCTAACACAAATCCAAGGTTGAGTGTCTCATTAGCATGATAGAGAATGTGCCTGCTAAAGTGACTGATGTCTCCCTGGCTGTCAATCAATGCGTTTGTTTCCAAAGCATTTTTGAGATCTCCTATGAACTCATTCACTGCCATTCCCAAATTTATTCGGGAATTGAAAATATGTTTGGGGTTTTGTTTTTTTTCTTGTTTGGGTGCCTATAAAGCACTGGCCATGCCTCTGGCCATGTTTTTTTCCCTTCCACAAGGGGGCAGCATTTCCCTTTTTACCATGTTAGCACTTTGTCCCAGTTTCAGCTGTTGTTGAAGCACCATATAAACCAATATGAATGCATTGCATTGAATTTTGCACAGCCGCCCTCATTTCTAGCTCATATAAGTCCAGACCCATATAATTTAGGAATTAACTATTTTGTCTGATGAAAGAACAGAGTCTAGGATTTCTTACACTGCATTGAATGTTTATATAGCACTAAAACTCAATATTCTGTGGGTCCCGGAATTCCAGTGACAATGACAAAAACCCTGGCACTGGAGTGGACACATTTTTGCACGTGTCTGGCAGTGAATGGGTAAAACAACCAAAGTGGTCTTGAAAAAAAATGGCCTCTGTTTCCTTTAATGCTCTGTCATTGGCCGGCGACCAGCCCATGGTGAAGTCTGCACTTGCCGAAAGTGGGCTGAAACAGGCACCCAAATGAGGAAAGACGGAGAACATGGAAAATGGTTTGCGTATGTTAATGGCAGTTCACAAGCGTGGCTTTACAAATGCCGGTGTCATCGTGCGTTGTAAAGGGGCTCCACAGGAGGAAAGAACATTGAGGACTTGTCACATAGGCAAATTCTTCTGGTCTTGGCTGGAATGTTTGAGTTGTGTTTGAAACGTTCCATCACACGAGCCTCTTGAGTGGAGCACACGCTAAACATCACATTTTCCACTGGCGCTTGCTTTATATGGATAGACAGTGGCACAGCTTTTAAGGACAGCGGGGTAGAAAGGAAGAGTGAGTGAGAACCCACATCCCTTCTAGCTCAATAATTAAGACGACGGACAATAAATACGTAATGGGGGCTTTTTCCACAAAGTGTGCCTGCCTATTCTTCTTGGAGATGAGGCCAAGGGGACATCGCCTCGGGAAGAGCCACTAAGTACGCTGGCTATTAAAAATGAATGCAAGGAACACCGGCTATGACCGGTCCTGTCGAAAAATCGGCCAGAATGTTGTGATCGGAGTTGCCGTGGTTACAAGACTCCCAAATGGCCCTTGGTTGTCAAGGTCAATCAAATCAGACATGGGAGCGTGAGCGAGCGCCGGAACCTCCGCCCTTCTTTGACTTGCTGCTCTTGGGGGGCACCAGTGATGTCATTAAGGAATAAGTTTGACGGAACTGAGGATCGCGGGGGCTTGAAAGTGTGAGTGTGTGTTTGTGTGTGTGTGTGTGTGCGTGTGAGTGTGACTGACAGCTGGAATAGGCTCCAGCACGCCCCCGCGACCCTCGTGAGGATAAAGCGGTTTGGAAAATTCATGAATGAATGTATATATGCTCACACACACGCACACTCTTGCAAAAATGTTATTTCTTCTTATTTTTTTCTTGCTTTTACATTGATTTCATTAAGCCTTTTCTTGAAAAGACTTCTCAAGTATCTAATGTGCTTTACATCATATGAGGGATTCTTTTGAAAGACCATTCAAGTTTATAATGCTATTTTTAACCTTGACTTAAATAAACACACACACACCAGAAACAAAACAAACAAATAAATACACTGACAAACAAATAACGAAATACAGTAAAGTCTCGTTATATCGATATTCAAGGGAGTCCGAAAAAATATCGATATAACCGGGACTATCGATATATCCGACCCTGTTTGCATGTAATTTTCTCCGTGCGTGCATAGAAATAGTATCGATATAACCGGGACTATCGATATATCCGATATCGATATAACGAGACTTTACTGTACATAAATACATAGATAAATAAACAAACAAACAAATAGCTGAATACATAGATAACAAACTAACGAACTAACTAACCAAATAGACAGACAGACAGACAGATAGACTGTCTGACTAACTAACTAACTAACTAACTGACCAACTAACTAACCAACTAACCAACCAACTAACTAACCAACTAACCAACCAACTAACTAACCAACTAACTAACCAACTAAATAACCAACCAACTGACTAACTAACCAACTAAATAAATACATAGAGAAATAAATAAATAAATAAATAGATGCATACATAGATCACTAAATAACAAACTAACTAAATAAACAAACACACAGAAAGACATAGATAAATAATTAAATAAATAATAACATCAATAACATCAATAACTCACTCACTCACTCACTCACTCACTCACTCACTCACTCACTCACTCACTCACTCACTCACTCACTCATTCACTCACTCACTGCACTCCCCGTTTTCCCCCTGAAATAGGCCTATCACATATTTATTTGACACATTATGTAATTGTCCCTGAATGTGTGACTGCACAATTCCTGTTTGAGTAACTTTTGCATATAATGTAATCTGAGGGATTGTTTTTCCATGCATTTTTTTTTTCTAAATTCAGACAGAAATTGTCATAAGAGTTGTCACAAAAAGTGTTCTGTAAGGTTGCTGCTTATCATCACGTGTGCGTCACCAAAGTGCAAGATGAAGGGAACTCCATTCAGGCAAACACAAGAGGCAGATTAGTGCACAATTTGTGCATTCTGCAAGTGGCCATATCGGCATCTGTGCCTTTCAACGGGCAGAAGTACTGCGCTGGACATGTGAGTGAGTTTGATTTGTGGTCCGTAGAGGGGAATGGTCCTTTTCAACTCTCTATTATAGAACACCTTTTGACAGCAATGCAGAACTTGACAACTCCACGGGCCGTGAAGAGACTACCGAAGAGGTCAGCTGCGTGTGCCAACACGCTTTCTCTTACACAGTAATAGGCTGGTGGTACTGTACCTTTTGACTGCCCACAGCAGGAATATAGAGCACATTTCTGATATGATGAAGATTCAGTGTCCCAATACAGGAAGGCACGAAAATGATGGATGAGGATGAGTAGCCGTCCATCTCATTTTCATGTGTCACTGATGTCAGTAATGATGTCATCAATCATAATGCTGTGGGGGATGCAAGGGATTTACAGAATGTGGGGTCAGGGAATGAAAAATCCAGGTACATCCTTCTTCCGCCCAGCAGCTTTCAAAAACAGGATGGCACTATTTTTACAGTTGATGTCAGGGTTTGGTTAACATTAGCAGGTTTAAATTTTGATTGCTGCGTTCTATAATTGTGAAGCACTTCTCATGCGTTTACTCAAGAGACAGAAATGTAAACATGTCAGTATTGTAGTGTTCTAGGTTCATTTTAAACACATTTTCAGTAAATGCACCAGCATCAAAATTCAAAGCCTCTTACAGCATGACCATCCACATGCAGTTTTGATCTATTACATGCACAAGATTAGTAGACTGCCAAAGAGAAGCAGATAAATATGGCACAGATAAATTCCATATATTAAAAAAAAAACAACAACAAATCATCACTATTGCATCAACTAGACGAGCCAGAGGATTAGCAAAAAGCACGCCTGTTTGCTTACAGCAAAACAAGATACTAATGCTCCACAATGAAAGTTTGATACATTATTTTTCAGCAGATTTGGGATGACAATGATGAAATACTATGCTTCTATAAGTCTGGTCTGATGTGATTTTAATACAATAATGATCCTCCCCTACCCACCTTGATGATAAAAGTGTGTTATGGAATCGCAGATTTTCTTTTATATCCTCGTAAGATTGTCTGTGTGTCAGCCATTAAAGGAATTTAAGGCATTCGCTAGTAATTTGCAACCAGGAAATCCTTCACAGTTATGTTTCGTCTTTCAATGGAAGGTTGTTTGAAGAACACAGTGTAGAAACAGTGATTTTTTTTCCTTTGAAAGCTCCCCTGCACACTCTCAATAAGTTATAGCTATATTTTCAGTGCAACCATTAAAGCTAATCTATTAAAAACATGACAGATGGTTTTGCATAGGCACGCTAAAGTCACCCCTATTATGAGGCACATATGTTGATATTGTTTGTTGATATTGTATGTTGAATTTCTTCTTCAATGCTTAATTGTTTGTTTTTAAGGTTTTTAATTATTATTTTTTAATAAAGAAAATGCTTATATGTAAATTTATTCTCTGAAAAAAAACCACTCAGGTTAAAAAAACAATGCACATGTGTAATTATGATAGATCAGCATAATCTTTTAATCTTATGCTCTATTTATACTACTACTACTACTACTACTACTACTCATAAGAAGAATAAAAAATGTAATTTCTAAGCGCCTTTCAAAACTCTCATGGTCACTTTACACGCACAGGATAAGTTTTTTCATGGGTGAGCAGCGGCAGCCACACATGCCAGCAAAATTGGTGAATCCCTCCTGTCTGCAATTAACCCAAAATAGCCCCCCCCCAAAAAAAAAAGCATCTACATTGCAACACATTTATCATAAATATACCTAATGGTGCAATCTGTCACTTCTCCTAAATCGGAAAGGCCAATAAATCAAGGCAAGTAAGCTAATCTATCATATGGCGGCACCGGTTTAAAGCGTGAAGATGAATTGCGCAAAGGAGGCCGACTCGTCCTTGTCAGAGGTCCAAAAGGAAAAGGGAGGGCAGCAGTTGTAAACTTGAGAGCCTGCACACATAATAGGCCAGGAGATTTAACCCCCCCGCCTCCCTCTAAAACAAACACTCTGAATGCTTTGTCAGTCAGAGACAAGGACATGGGGAAACACCAACTGATGACAGTCGCGTGTGCACATGTCGGAGAACTTGCCGTATGGTCCACCATCTTCTAATTGCTCACGAGGGAATAAATATTGCTGCTACAGTAAAGAAAACAGAATATATAATATGTGCGGGCACTCCCATTGTTGGGAATGTGTTGCGGAATCTAAAGCATTTGACCCCAATCTGCGTGTCTCCATTATAGTTCAATGCTTGCTTTGCTTTTGTTTGTTTTTCAAAGATTGTCATAGGCGCTGAACGGTGGGCAAACAAAAGGCGGTATGGCAGTGCAGATAGACATAATAAATCACGTCAAAATAATTTCAGAGAAAGATCGTCCTTCTCGGATTTCTATTTGAGTAAACAGACAAAATCGTTGTGGAATGTACATGCTACACTGTGTTCCATCTCTATTAATTCCCAGCCATATGATGGTTCATTGGTACCCCGTAACAATGCATGTTTATTGGTTGATTAAATATTTTGATACATAATTACATATTCTTTTTGTTTCATAACAATTATAACTCCAGAAGAGAAAACAACACTACATTTCACTAAATCATGAACGATGAGTCTGTCATTGTCTTCTGAAATTTAAATAGCGGGAAAACTTTGTCAGAGAGAAACTGATATCAGAAACACAGGAGTGATTCTGGCTGCTAAAATCGTACATTTGTGTCAAAAAAAGATCCACCTGTCAGCGTCAAAGTCAGTGTCTTGAAAATTAGCTCTTGCCACATATCAAACACTCACTTAGCAGGTAGCTGCTAGATGCTAGCCACTCGTTGCTAATACTGGCAACAGATGCTAGATTTGTGTGTGTGTGTGTGTGTACGGTATATGTATGTATATATTTAATATGTACATAGACACACACACACACACACACACACACACACACACACACACACACACACACACACACACACACACACACACACACACACACACACACACACACACGCACACACTTCAGATGAGGTTTTATTGATGGTGGCAACGGATTGTGGTGGCAATATAAACTTCAACTGGGCTCGGACTAGTCTTCAGTTGGGAAGATGAGTCAAGTCATCCGCTATAAAATGCCAGGAACAACCAAGGCACTGATGTCCATGTATTATTTGGAAACAATTTATTTTTAAAGCTGGCGTTCTCAATGCATTGGCAGTGTGTTACTGGCATACATAGCATAAACAACCGCTGGTGGGGTGACTTGGTGTACCCCCGCCAAAACCTTTTCTTTCCAAGTTCTCAAATTAGGACTTCTTTCACCTCATAGACACATTTGTTTTATTTGATATGTTGAATAGGATACTGATTTAAAAAATCAAAAACAACATTTTCAACGGGAAAAGCGGCTATTTTTCCCACAGTAACGGCACAGTTTGAAAAATATATAATTTTCAACCTCGACTACAATAAAACTTTCAGGGTATATTTTAGTTTTTCATGAGAACAAGTCACGCATCAATAAGGATTCAAACAACAGAGCAGTCACGAAATCTTGCACGCATCCATCCTCTATCCAAGGCACCTGCTGGAGCAAATCAATGGCAACCACAATGAGTGCCACCATTTTTCTGGCTGACACCCAGCACCGTCGAGAATAGACTAAAGAGCGTATGAACACCGCCGTGCCGCTTGCAGTGAGCGACAACACAACACAAAACAACACAACAGCAAACATATCAGCACACTCCAGAACGTGCGCCCAAATTTGTTGAGCGTACCTGCGTGGGTTGTGCAATGACTTCTTTGGACATGAGCGGTCTGTCTGGAGTGAGCGAGCTTATCACAAACTGCCATACTGTGCCTGTGCGTGTGAGAGTGATGGAGTGTGACTGTGTGTGTGTGTGTGTGTGTCTGCGCATGCCAATACAGTGGTTGACGGTTTGAAATATGCGGCTTTGCAATTCTCATTCGGATGATTGTTCTCTATCATGTCGTCAAGCAGGCAGCATAAGTTAAGCTTGCCTGCAAATAAATCCCCACCACTCCCACTCACACAAACACACAAAGTGCACAAACCCGTGATCAGTCATCGTGTCACTTGTTGTCAAACAGACGCACACATATGCTGCTGGCGTGGCAGACTGCTTTCCAATCGGTGAATCATCATATCAGCCAAGAATTGTCCGATTAGGTTATAATCCTACATTTTACTGACCTTAACTTGGCATTCACGCCACCTTATTTTGTCTATCTAAAAAAAAAGCCAGAATAGTTGCCTGTGTGCCCACACATGCAGACACGCACACAAACAAGCAACATTAAGAGCAACCAGTTCATTGCGAACCTAAAGTGAGGCCTTGCAGCAACAACAGGCCAATTATATTTATAATAAAGCTATTTGATGGTGATAAACAGCTTGACAAATTCTCTTGGTTGTTCTAAACGCCTCACGTGAAGGCGATACTTTAATTAAGCTTTTACCATTTTGATAGAAACCCAAAAGAGCACATGGAGGGTAATTTGTTTTTTTTCTTGCCTCAATTACCTTCATATGTTTTCCCTCACGTGTTGTCAAGCAGAACATGATGTACAGCACCGAGAAGAAACATACATTACCACTTGGAAGGTACAAAATCCTGCACAGTTTATTGACGTCCAAACTGAGACGACGGACACTGTAACTCTAGGAGACAACCTTGTTCTTTTCAATAATCTATTAAAGCAGCTCCTTGTGGGAGGCACAGTGGACGATGGCAGTTTGTTAGGTGTCTCATCGCTTTAGTGGAGACGTAGTGGACCATTGCGCACGGAAAAGCGATTCCACTCCCTTGATCGGGTGGGGGGCGTGGTGTATTAAATGACAGTTCAAATTTAATATCGAGAGACCTGCTGAGGCACTTCCTGTGTCTGAGGGCTGTCCACGATGGAGTGGTTGCTGAGTCGAGGGGTTTGAGATGCATTAGGGAGTGTGCAAAGAACGGAGGAGAGCAAAGATATGGTATCATAATGTCAGGGGTGAGGAGGTTTGGCTTCATTTCCTGCAATTTCACATTGACCCACTGACAGCTTGTGAACATCCATCATAATAGTCAAATACTGTATTACGGCACTACAGACACCGACACTGACGTTAAAACCGTGCCATGGAAAACAACTATTTGTGATGATTAGCAGTCAGTAAGTCAGTAGCTAACATAAGCAATAACTGCACGGCAAGGCGGCACCTTTCATACAAGCAATAGTTGAACGTATATCACAAAATTAAAAGTACAGTCAAACCTTGGTTTTCGACCATTATCTGTTCCAGAATCCTGTTCGAAAACTCATTTGTTCTAAAACCGAAACTTTTCCCATTATAATCAATGTCTGTTTTTGAATCGATATTGCACAATACAAATACATCAACTCACAATGGAACGCTACACGACAATAACAAACAAGACACGCCTGCATTTTCTTTAAATCTTGATTGAACAGTACAAACACGCTCACAGTGGAACGCTACACGAGGATAATGTTTAACTTGCGGAGATCTCAGCTTAGCACATCTGCCATTCACAAATTTATTCTGGATTTGAAAATATGATGTAGAGCGCCATTCCTGAATTTGTTCGGGTTTGGTTTTTTCATGCTTGGGTGGCGATAATGCGCTTGCCATGGCCTTTGGCAATGTTTTTTTCTTTTCCACAAGCATTTCCCGTTTTTCCATGTTAGAGCTTTGTTCCAGCTTCAGCTGTTGTAAAGTTCTATATAAAACAATATTTATGTACTGCATTGTATTTTGGACAGCTGACCTCATTTCAAGCTCATATAACTCCAGGCCCATGTAATTTAGGAATTAACTATTTTTCCTGATGAAACAAGAGAGTCTTAGGTGTCTAACACTGTATTGAATGTTGATGCAGTCCTAAAATTCAATACTCTGTGCGTCCTGGAATTCAAGTGACAATGCCAAAAACCCTAGGACTGGAGTGGACACATTTTTGCACGTCTGGCAGTGAATGAGTTAATAAAAACTTTATTCAACAACACTAATGCATCTTCACAATGAGACGCGACACGAGGAAGCGACATAGCGGAGGGGAGTCGAGTGGTGCGTACATGTGCGCTCACTTTGGTTGAGAACCAATTTTCGGTTTCAAACCGAGTCATAAATAAACCAAAATTTTGGGACGAAAACCGAATGGGCTGAGCACCGAGACATTCGAAAAAAAAACATACAAAGCGCCGCGAGAGTAGCAGCTCCTGTATTTTGTTTTTCTACTTTCATTCTTTTCATAACTTTGCTGCTGTGAAATGTAAATGTCTCCACTGCAAGACTAATAAAGGCAAATCCACTCCAATCTAATCCAATTTTAAACAAAGATTATGAAAATACACAGCAAACACACAAAATCCCAAAGATTTTACAGGACATTTCAGGTCAGGTTTGAATTCAAGCTTGTTGCCGTTCTCAAACGCGAGGTCGGAGCACGTCTAGCAATTTTGAATGCTTGTTGCTTGGAAAGAGATTATTCATCCGCATGGGACAACACACACGCACGCACATCCAATAGCTTGCGCAGCCCACATGGCAAAGTAATACTTGGCATTCTGTAAACCTTTAAACCTCAGCTCTGTCTTTACTATGATTGTTACACAGAGAAAGACCTTGCACAATCCCGACTCATGGTGAATGATGATGGAAAGGGCAGACACACACACAGACACACACAAACACACACACACACACACACACACACACACACACACACACACACACACACACACACACACACACACACACACACACACGCACACACACGTTTAATCCCAGGTGCCGAAGGGACTCTGAGGGGAATGAAGGGGCAGCACATAATTCCTGAACACGAACAAGAGGAAATGGGATTTGCGCCGCCAAACCCTCAGTCTCCCAAAGAGAGGGCGAAGGCAAGCAAATTACAACAGAATGAAGAACCGGACAAAACAGATACGTGAGCTCATCAGTTTTATCCTGATTCCATTGGTGGAAAACAATTAAAAGAAACAATCAAAATCAATAATTACGATTTTCTCAACTCAGGCCGCTAATCCTAAACATGGAGATTAAGCAGAGGTGGAGGAGGAAGATCGGTTGAAGACTAGAGTGAGTCATCTATATGTTGTGTTTTATTCCCGCTGGGACTCTTGAAAAGCCATTACGTTTCTTACAGCTCACACATTAATTCCTTCCGGCTGGCACATCCATTTGGAAATCAACAAATGTAACGTATGAGCATCACTTCTAAGTAGTACCTCATTGTGCAAATGTATGTCTATTTATGTGAATGGCCATTCGATTATGTATAGCAGTGGCTAGCTACTATCATCTTGGATACTACGGGTCTATGGATACGAGACTCATGTTGCCCCTTTTTGCTTTTGATTCTCTGTATGTCCTCAAAATTTAAGCTATTTTTGATTGAAGGAATAAAATATACATATTATCACAAACATTCCAGAATTGAAATGGGCCGGTCGGAGCCTTGAAAATCCAGGGCTGAAAAGAAGTCCCACTCCAGCCCTGGTGGCAGCCATTTTGAGGCCTTTGGGTGCCACTTGGATGTGAAGAGGAGGTTTATGCAAGAGGGCAGAAGACCCCCGCTGAGGACGCAGAGCAAACACTCTTTGCTCGTATAATAGACTGGAAAATTCCTGGCTGCAGCTTGAAGTAGCCATCCATGAAGCGTCCATAAAAATGTCCGTTCTGCTTTCCTATTGCTGATTGATAAAAGACGGCAGGATTTCATATACATCCATCTTTAATAGTGATGACCTCACTAGTACGGGTGACCCGCAGACAATCTCAGATGACTTTGGGCGAGAGTCCGGGTACACCCTGGACTCATCATACTTATTATCACATGAAAAATCGTCTACATTTAATGCTCCCATATTTATTGACTTGTTCATGAGAGCCCGACAAGTCAAGCAGTCTAAAGTTGTGTCGAAACTGTTTCACTCCGGACCTGTAAGGTGGCAGAAGTGCCAATTACTAACTGCTTGAACACTAAAAATAATCAAATATTAAGATCATTCATTGCTCCTTGTCTATGCAGATTATCTCGAATAGAGGATCCCCGAAGGCGTGTGAATGATTCCAACCAGAACCGTTACCTCCAAAGCAGAGCTTTAAAGAAGGAAAGTTCAACTCTGTTTTAAAGAGGTTATTTTGAGATACAGCCCGAAGGAGGATTTGGCAGGCGAGTCGGCTGCATGTTGCCAAGATCCAGCTGTGCTGCTCCTTGATAGGAAGTGAGCGGTTAAGATATTATCGATTTACCAGGTGGCCAGAAGGGAAGCGAGGGCGGCTCTCAACATATATCAGACTCCTCTTCATCTGTCCGTCATGTCACTCCGCCTTTTGACTTGTTTTTGTTCTTTTTACGATGAGTACAGTTTGACGGGGAGAAAGATTAGGAACGGAGTGGACATATTTTTAAGCCTGCTACGGCTATCTCCAGCCAGGGTAAAGGCAAGGAGGATTTCTTTTCATTTATTGCGGTAACAATAGACTAAGAGTGACTTAAAAACTCCAACCCAAGATGTTAAAGTTGGTCTAAAGCCACGGTAGGCAAAGTTTATCATCTGTATCACAAAATATTGCTGTTCATACAGCCTTGGAATAATTTCTGCATTCATTTATTTATGTGTTATCCCAAATTATAGGTGGGTTAAAATGTAATAGTTTCATTTTGTATTTATTTACAACACATATTGATCTATATAGCCTTTAACAACAGCTGAAGCTATAACAAAGCGCTTAACATGGCTTTATTTAGAATCCATCCATTTCATTAAATAATTGCCTTACTGATTTATTGTAAATAATATAAGACATGATGGCAACATGGAACAAAATACATTTAGAATGTCTTTTGTTTTTACTTAAAAATATGGTGATTATCATGAAAAATTCAGAATAATACGAGAGTTCCAACACTGAATCAATGATGAATTTAAATGTTAATTATTCTATCGATAAATCAGTTTGAAATATTGCTTGATATAAAATTGTCCAAATCCTTGAAAAATCACCCTCTCAACAGGAGATATACCGAATCTATTCGAGTATAACGCGCACGCGTGTATAACGCACAGCCCTAATTTTCAATTACAAATCGGTATAAAATTTTGTTTGGTAATTTCTCGGCTCAGCAACAGTATATCAATTAAAATGCGAAGAACACTGAATCGAAACTCTGGATATTGCTAATTGTGCAAAAGAGCAATGCTTAACTCACGTTTCAGTGTGGACGAGGCGAGGAAAGGAAATGAAGCGTAGCTAAAGAAATGGTAATCAACAATAAAAAAAAAAGCAATGCGCGTGATGCAGGTCTTTCCGAGAATCAAAACTGAAGGGTACCTTCACAACAGCTCGACTAGGGAGAATAGTCATGGGAATTCTGCCCCCTCCTGGAAGGGATAAAGCATTAAATATATACGATAATTTTTTCCCAGACCTCGTTTATAACGCGCAGCCAAACTTTGAGTTCTTTTTTAGGTAGAACATTTTGCGCGTTATAATCGAATAAATACGGTTTTCTATAGCTTTAGGATTCTGAAAGCAGACCGATGATATTAGTCAACTGCCCTTTTTAACAAGGGAAAGTTTTATGTGTCTCAAAATGAATTTTTGATGGAAAAATATGATACATTTATGATATTAAATAGTGCCGCTCTGGTTCATTATGCTCTTTTGTGGAAGTAACGGGGCAACTCAAGATGAGGAAATGTTTCTTTGGGTGGTCGGCGGACATTTTCAGCTGACTGTTGCACAGCAAAGACATCACATTTCCATATTTATTGTTTTTACATGTGCCTGCTCTGCATCCCTGGCTCTTCCCCAGATTAACAAAGGAAATGCTATGAAGATCAGAAAGAAATCAGGGAAGAAGATATTCAAAAGTCTTTTTTTCCTTTTTCTTCAATAAGGGATTCTCTTCCTTGCCAGTCCAATCAGAGCAAACCAGTCACAGCCGCAACAATTCCATTTTCCAACCCTACTGCTTAAACTCACACTTGCCGCACATTATCTGAGCCAAACACGTTGCACTTTTCCACAAGGATTAACACTTCCCTGCCTCGGCCTGCGTTTTGAGTCGTCTTAAACGTTTGTCCTCCTCCTTAATTATTATCGCTGCACTGTCTCGTGCTCATCCATGCTGCACCGCTCCATCTTATATCCCTCCAGCACGCATCACGGTTTTACATAGCAAACTGGCGCCACACCGCAAAGTCTTATTCTCCCAATATTGCGTCTTCTTTTTCTTCTCCTCCTCACCCATCCTTGCCACCATATGCTTTAATCTGCTTTGAGGAGGGCGGGGAGGCTTAGCGGTGGCACAGATGCAGGACTTCCACATCGCTTCACGTTTCCTTCGACGACACTCGCCGGACAGCTCTTGAGGTATGACCGCTCGATATAAGGAGATTTGATGCATACTCTATTTTCTGTTAAGCTTCTGAAGCTCCATGTGGTGGTCAAACTGATTGAAATATTTCTTGGGGCGATATGCTGCAAATTGCAATAGTAACTACATAACGAAAGATCGGTGCTCGTACTGGTAATAAATGATTATAATCATCTTCATTGGCCAAGTATGTAGAACACACAGGGAATTTGTCTTTGGTAGAACACACTGCACTAGTATCATCATAAAAAAGCACTAATAAAGTCTAATCTAATCAAATTCCTTAATGTAAGTGGTACCTCTCAGGAACAACTGTGTGACAATTTGCAAAGTATCAATCAGACAGTGATTCAAGTGAGTACAGAGCTGGAGCTAAATTGATTATAACGGGATGCTGTTCCACAGAGTTGTGCAAAATTGCAAAGAGGCACTATACACTTATATTTGGGTTACTATTTCGAGAGGTAATGCTTAGGGAAACAAGCTGTTAAAATACCTGCTGGATTTAGTTCGCACGGATGGGCAGCGCCTGCTTGAGTGGAGAACCTGGAAAAGGTGGTGGACAAGGTTTGGAGGGTCCATAACGATTTTCCGCGCCCTCGTGTTGATTCTTGCAGATTAGTACAAGTCATATAACGGGCTACTGTGCGTAAGTTCTATTTGCAAGCACACACTCCAAAGCGATGCAATGAAAACTACGTTTTGCAAGCTAATGAGTACCGTTCAAGAAAATGATAAGCGGTTAAGGATTTAACATGAATTTGAAAAAAAAAATAATAATAATAATAAAGGCACTCATACTAATGTACAAAATTCCCACCAAATTTCTTGTGAGGACAGGCTCTGATGCTGAACTTTATTAAAGTAATCTTTAATCATGCTTCTCCCCCTTAGGGTAGAGCATATATGACGCCTGGAAAATTGCTGACACAGAGTGCTTTCGCCGATAGATCCACAGATAAGACTGTCAACCAGCATTGACTGCAATGTTTGAAGAGACAGAATATGTAATGCTACTCATTTGCTTTAATCCTCTTATTGTAGCCTTGAGCACCCAGGCAGTCCGAAAATGTACTTGTCAGTTTTACATTGTTTTTTTCACGACTTAACTTCAGTTTTCCTCTGGCCCAGCGAGAACCTTCAGCAACATTTAGAAAGCTTATAAATATTGATGACACGTTCTTCGTGACATTCTTGTCTGCTTTTCAACTGCTGTTGCAGTGCCCTGGACCAAGAAACTGAACCCAAATATTATGGGTGTGCATCTTTCTTAACTCATTCATTAGCCATTCCCTAATAAATTCGGGAATGAATGAAAATATGACGTACAGCGCCATTCCCAAATTTGTTTGAGTTTAGTTTTTCTTCCTGAGATGCCGATAAAGCGCTAGCCAGATCTCTGGCAATGTTTTTCCTTTCCACAAGGGGACAGTATTTCCCTTTTTTCCATGTTAGCGCTTTATTCCAGCTTAAGCTGTTGTTCAAGAGCTATCTATAACAATACGTATGTATTGCATTGTGTTTTGGACAGCCGCCCTCATTTCAAGCTCATATAACCCCATACCCATATAATTTCTGAAATAATTTTTTTTTTAATGAAATAAGAGAGTCTAAGGTTTCTTATGCGGCCTTGAATGTTGATATAGTCCTAAAAACTCAATATTCTGCGGGTCATTGAATTCGAGTGACAATAAAAACCCTGGCACTGGGGTGGACACATTTGTGCACATTGTCTGGCAGTGAATGTGTTAAAGACTCGATTCAAAACAATTCTTGATACTAGGGTTACGACAAGATGTAACAGATATTTTTCCATAAAAGCTCTCCAAAGGCAAAAAATGATCAGAGTAGATCAAATTACGAGACAATAACCCATTGGCGCCTTCAAACCTATTTACATCTGGTGGGCATCTCTCAGGAAAGACAATTTTATAAATGGCATTGCAGCATGAAATAGGATAGCATTCGAGGAGGATACGGTTTTAAAATGTAACAGTTTGGTTCATCTGATCCAAACCAATCGTGTAATTCAAGTCCATTTTTTGTGACATACATAATACATTGATTAGGGTTTAGCTCCTATAGTGTGTTCTTCTACGTCTTTTTCCTTCCTCTTTCTTTCATAACTTTACTTCTGTGAATTGTGAATTTCTCCAGTGTGAGACTAAAAAAAGGTTATCTTAGCTTATCATTGACTGGTTCAGTCCTTAACATGTCAGAGAATAGACAAAAGTTAAGCCGGTCACTGCTAATGTCCGATTTTAATTCAGAAGACAATAATTTTGCTTTCATGGAGAGCTACAAAAACAGTCTGAAGATATTTACTATTGGGAGGCTAAAATTGCAAGGAGTTGGAAAATTTTCAATTCAATCAGATCACAAAAAGGATGAATTGATTCTTAAAATTAGCGATTCATTTGATTTGTCAACATTACTATTCTCTGTGACGCTTACTCTCGAGCCCCACTCAAGTTGGACGTTTTTTGGCGAGCGACTTTATTTGTTTCAGGCAGTAGCGTCTCTTGGCCCGCTGACACGTTCCCCGCTTTAGACTGCGTTGGTCTGTTTTGTGAAAACCAAAGTGACCGTCACTGTAATTACCGGGCCGACGCACAACATACATGACCTCGGTGTCACCTCCCCTAACCTAAGCCAGCTTTTGGTGTCATGATTGTGTCATAACACCGCACATACATGCAAACATGTGCAGGCGCAGCGTCAAATATGACGAAATGCACTGAAGTACACATGCACAGTCACATGTACGCACGGATGCATACAAACACACACGCACGCACACACACACAGCTGGCTCTGCAGACACTGGCGTCCATCACATCTTGTGAAACTTAATCTCTCTGAAAGGAAGAACAGCTGCACTGGCACGCATGTCTGCGTGCACGCACACAGACATACGCAGTAGCCCAGCGAAAGATCAGCTGGGGTGAAGCGAGAACTTATCAGAGACCGGCATGTGACAAAGCGTCTTGACCGGGGAGTCGCTGGCAGGGCCCATAAAACAGGTTGTAGTCCTCTTGCTTAAGGAGCCATGTCCATGTAAGGGAGAGTAACGTTTTTTACAAGCGTTCACGAGGTCTCCCCAAACCAAAATTTCACCAAAACATAGGATAAAAGACTTCCTGGCATACCCACCAATATATATTTTTTTGCTTTTCTCTTAACTATTTGACTGCAAGATGCTTACTACTCAATGTGTTTCCTCCTTGGAGCCCTTATTTAGAAAACCTCACATACTCATCATTGCGTATTGCCACAAAATTGTCATTTGCAAAACAAACATCAATACAGACCACAACAGACGTGAATGGATTGCAGAAAAGACGAACCACACAGCGAGAAGAAACAATTGTGGGTGCATCAAAGATTGGGAAACCCTGTTTGTGGTGAAATCAGGGTTGCCATGGAAATGCTAAATGAGCTATATACGTGCATGAATGTATAAGTACACTCAATTTACAGTTCTGTACAAGATATCCCCAATCATTTTATTTTATAGAACCAGAAAGCCATTTGGTCATGGAATCATTTGTGTAAACACATCCATCACACTCCTACTGATGTATATACATACAGTGCCAATCGAATACAGAGGTATAGTTGCCCGGCACTATATACGATATGCAATCACTCACATCTGCCTCACATACTTGAGCCTAATTGCTGTAAAAGTACTTGCATGACCGATTGCCAGCGATTGAGGGCCGTAATATGGCCATAATGTTAGCGCGAGACTGCTGACGACCGTTGAATATACAGAGACGCATAAACACACAGCACTAAGCGCATTAAGGACACTCGGTTACGAGGTCGGCAAAATAAAACTATGGAATGGAAAAAAAGACAAATGAAAACGCCACACGTTGCAACCACACCTGGTGAGATGAGATCATGAAATCAGATAATATGAGCACAATGTGCCTCATCATCTGCAATCATGATGTTGTAATTTGATTGGAAAGAGGTTGATGAGGGACAGCCACTGTATCCCCTTGAGCTTAAATTGCTCGTGCAAATTTCGCACACACTCATTGATGTTCAGGTGCAATTCACTAAATTCCCATATGTTTTGTCCATTAAGAGCTGGAGGCTCTGGGAAAAGCCCCCTGAGCAGTTTCCAAAAAAAAACCATACGGGCACCAACAAAAAAAAAATCAAGCCTCAATCATCAGTCATCATGAAGCATCAGGCTGTAAAAGCCCATTTGGAGGGTCGCCCTGTACCAAGAGGTCATGTGACATGGGTGCAAAATAACATACTCCAATCATTGACCAAGTGCTACTGATCCACCAACACACCGGTGGAGGAAAAACGAGCTCACATAACTGATCGACAGTTCCCATGAGAGCAACGTATCGATCGGCACATCAATTAAAGGCATTGCAAAACAATACGAAGAGGAAAGCTGAGGTGTCAGTCATCAATGGTCCGGGACTTGGTGGATGTGTGCCATTGCATTAAGCAAACATATCAGCAGAAGTTGTCGGCAAACAATTGTACGCACAAAAAACGGACTCACCGTATCAGCATCCTGCCTGCGTTGATGGAAAAGTCAACGTAAGCAGACTGAAGCTGTCCGTCCGTTGCCTGCGTTAACATCCACCGTGGCTGCAGCCGCTCTGCCCAAATGATCCTGCCTGCACGTCTTTTCCCTCCCTCCCTCTCAAGCTTCTCTCTCTCTCTCTCTCTCTCTCTCTCTCTCTCTCTCTCTCTCTCTCTCTCTCTCTCTCTCTCTCTCTCTCTCTCTCTCTCTCTCTCTCTCTCTCTCTCTCTCTCTCTCTCCTCCCACCCCCCTCACATGCTCCCCTCCCTCTCTCCCTCTCGTTCGCTCGCTCCCTTTCTCGGTTTCTCGCTCAATCATGCGCTCTCTCGCTCCAATAATTTCCTGCCCAGTGTGAACACGACGACTCAGTAAAGACGGTTTGGTGAAGTGAAGTTGGGGGGAAACATAGATTATATTCTGCAAGATGCCACAGTGGACTCTTTGCCAGCCTTTCTTTATCATTGGTTTAAAAAAAAATCCCCACGCAAAAGCAGGCTTGAAATAATTTGGTTTCTCAACATTGAAGGTCAAATGAAAGCACTGATTTCCCACATTATGAATGGTCAAAAACGTCCGGTAAATTATTTCAATCTGGTATTTTGACTCTCGATAACAAGGGAAGCACGCTGTCTGTACCATCTAAATCCATGATGAGGTTCCAAAAATAAAGTCAGCTAAAAGTCAAGATTTCATTGTCATTTAAAGGACAACCGACATCACTTTTTTGTTTTTTTAATTGACATCAGAAAAACGTTTTATAACATCTAAAACACCCAAAAAGCAGTATGATATTTCTATTCAAATGCAAAACACCAATAAATATGACATCAAGTGTCCAAAATCTGCAAACAATTGAGCTGCGAATTGGGCATTTTCAGAAAGTCCCGCCCCCAGTTTGTGACGTCACGCCAAGACGTCTTGCATTGCATCCTGGACTCGTCACCAACTCAAAAACAAGACTTGTTGAATATTCAGCGCGAGTCTTAAAATGTAAAATATAGCTATATGCGGTGAAATGTTATTAAAATACGCTCAGTAGAAGTCATTTGAAGCCAAATTACAAATTATGGACACAACTTCGGTTGTCCTTTAAGGGAGAACCGACGTCTCCGGACAAGTTGTGTGACGTGACGTCACTAAAGGAGCGCCCGTGACCGAAAAAAAGAAACATTGTAGTAGTCCTTCCATCACCTCAATGTATTTTGCTGTACTTGTTTGGTCGGAAAACCTCATGTTGCACCCAAAAGCCGCTAGAAGAGGGCATCCAAGCTCCATATAAGGAATTTATCAGCCTATGGAAACGTAGGTGGCCACAGGAGGTCGCCATTCTGGTGATCCATTTCCCCCCCCAATGTTGCCTCAAAATTGCATGGAATAAATTCTTTACTCGATTGCAAACATGTATGCTTTCCTCTTCAGAACTATTTGAATCATATTCATAACTGGAGGTGTAACAAGAAAGCATATTCTCCGAATCTGAAGCCATTGTTTTGATTCTCCAGCAATGCAAGACGTCTTGGCGTGACGTCACGAACTGGGGGCGGGACTTTCTGATAATGTCCAATTCACAGCTCAAATTTTTTTTGCAGATTTTGGACACTTTAAGTCATTTTTATTGGTGTTTTGCATTTGAATAAAAATATCATACTGCGTGTTTTGGGTATTTTAGATGCTATAAAACGTTTTTCTGATGTCAGTTAAGAAACAAAAAAGTGACGTCGGTTGTCCTTTAAGTGACAGTGAATATGAATGTTTTAAACACCAATATCCATGCCAGTGTTGGATTGAGCAAAAATGCATCCCTGAAGAGATTGCGGAGGCTTGTGTGGATGTAATTCAGTCTCCCATCGCTAAAGTCGAGTTGTCCTTCTTTAGATGGCAAACAATTCCAAAGCAACAGCACCCCTACTGGTCGTTACCATGTAGTGCACTCTCTTTTCATTTTTAGCGCAGTACAGTAATTGTTTTCTTCTCACTCAGCCGGAAAAAGAAATAAGATTCTTGGAAACCGATGTAACTTTCCACCATGTTTTCCTCAAAGATAAGTAAAAAAATGTGTCAGTATAACGCATCTTACTCGCGTGCAACTGAAAATCAAGTAGGAGTCCTTTTATTTCTACCAGGATTGTCCTCATGGTGTAAACACTCATGAAGGCAGTCACAAATGATGCTCATTAGTGATTTTTTTTCTGAATTCCGAACAATACTTTCAGCTTGCTTTCATTTGAGAAGTAAGCTTCTTAGAATGCTTTTTTTGGGTTTGTTTTGCAACAATTGCCCTTTTCCGTTATTCCTAGTATTCCTACGTTCTTCTTGGGATTTTCACAACTAATTATGTGGCTAAAAAGACAAACAGAAAACTTGCTTTGGCAGTTTCCTGAAATAGTCATTCTATGTCATGTGTATGTCATAGTTCACCACCATCAAAAACTCTTAGCTGCCCTGTGCATTTAAAAGAGAAGTGGTAACTTGATGTCATGACTTGGCTTTGTGCATCTGTGTTGATTACGCGAATAAGAAATGTGTTTAGTATTTGAGGCATCAGTCAATTGGATGTACAGCATTCATCTCTTTGCCAAAGAGCTCACTTCAAAAGATACGTCTTCCTGGCAAGTGCGGTTTTGTGGTGTATTTTATCAAACAAATGTTACAGGGAATGATGGAAAATGGTTTTTAAAGGACGGGGGATAACTAAAAACACTTGGGGTGAGTGAAATTTCAACCACAAACTTTTGCTGACACCATGTTTGTGAGCGTCTTCATAGGACCGCTAGGATAAGGGATAAGTGGGAGATGGAATTTTAAACAGAACAATGCTGATGCACAAGGCGACATTGAGAGAAGAGAGAGAGAGAGAGAGAGAGAGAGAGAGAGAGAGAGAGAGAGAGAGAGAGAGAGAGAGAGAGAGAGAGAGAGAGAGAGAGAGAGAGAGAGAGAGAGAGAGAGAGAGTGCGAGAGAGAGATACACACATACCCCCACACATAGACTGAGCGACTAATCTGGGTGTGCTGACCTTGAACACCAAATATAATCAGTGGTGCAGCAGATTCCCATTAGAGCGATGTAAATGAGATGGAGGAGCATAAACGCGCTTTTGTTGCAGAAACTCTTCAGCTCACTGGATACAAGATAACGCAACCTCAGGCTGGACCGCACACACGTACGTGGACACACGCATAGTCACAGTCAGGCTTGAAAGCCCTCACGCATCAACATATTTGGAAGAGAAGCAATCAGTCACAATGGAAATGACAACAATCTTAGCCTGAAACAAAATTAAAAAGCAAATACATGTAGCAAGTCCAAAAATTGTTGGCGGAGCTTCATCTGTTCAAATGGAAGTCTAGACAAACTGCACATGGTCAATCTCGACACCTGAATCAATCTAAGATTGTTCTTATGCTGTTTTTCTTCACTGCGGGGTGAGCGAAAGCGTTCAAGGGTTCGACTCTTTTCATGTCTCTGTGTGAAGTATGCCAAAGAACTGAGAAATCTTGACTCCCCTGATACATCGGAAAAATGGAGGCACGTGTTTGGAGGCCCACATGTTTCTTTACAGGGCCATATACTGAAAAAAATATGACAACTTTTTAATTGCTTGATGAGAAATACAGGAAGTATTCTCTGAAAAAGATTTTTTTTCAAATGGAAATTCCTTAATCCAGAAAAAAACGTATGTATTATGTACGTATGTATTTTCAAAAATCGTTATAAAATTTTGTTTCACCTTTTCTCGGCTCGGTAACATTAAAATATTAAATATAAATATAAATATAAATATAAATATAAAAATATGAAGAATACTGAATCAAAACTCTGGATATTGGTAATTGTGCAAAACAGCAATGCTTAACTCACGTTTCAATGTGGGCGAGACGAGGAAAGGAAATTAATGCGTAGCTAAAGAATTGGTAATAAACAATAAATAAAAAATAATGCGCGTGATCCGAGAATCGAAACTGAAGGGCGAGAATAGCCATGGAAATTCTGCCCCCTCCTGGATGGGATAAAGCATTAAATATATGAGCTTTTTTACCCAGGCCTCATTTATAACGCACACCCAAACTTTGAGTTCTTTTTTTAGGTAGAAAATTTTGCGCGTAATACCCGAATAAATACAGTAAACGTCTTGCTATCAAGATAACTTCAGTCGATGAAAACGGACGTCGAGCTATATTTGATGAGCCTTCATTTCGGAACTCCCCCCTCCACCGCCACCACGCACACAATGCAACGCACACACGGAGCTGTAAAGGTATTGCTGTATATAATCATACTAAATACTTGCTGAGCCTTTTCATCAGAGATTGCTTCAGTCAATTCACACCTCTGACTGAGTAAACACGAATCTACGCTTCCTCGCAGTTCTCCATCACATAATCAGCGAGCTTACTGATTAATATTTATCAATATACGGTACGGGTTCAGAATTCACAAGGTTTTGGATATACTGTGGTTGTTTGGAAAGGAATAGAACCATAGAGACACACCAACTCATTTGACCTCTTCCCTCAAGAAGACACACACCGCACAAACCATCAAGCAACTAATTTATTAGATGTCAGTGGTTGTCGTCATGCACTACCGCCACCACACGAAGCAAGCTCACTTGATCAGCGACTGTCAAAGCCCGCAGCTCGTCTCATCTTGTTATCGTAATGTGATCTTGGAAGAGACGCGTCACTTTATTGGAGATATTAACTGCGCTTTGCAAACTGAAGGTGGCTAAATTGTCTCGGCTCATCAACACGAGAACGGAAACTGCGTTCTCAAAGATGGGCTTTTCATTATCTTGAAATATCCTGCTTACAAATCATTTCCCACAATGATATTCCAATCGTACCGAAATGGAATTTAAAACTTTTTTTTTTATCCATGAACACTTAAATAAATGCGACAAGACTTAAAGGACAACCGACGTCACTTTTTTGTTTTTTAACTGACACCAGAAAAACGTTTTATAGCATCTAAAATACCCAAAACATGCAGTATGATATTTTTAGTCAAAGGCAAAATACCAATAAAAATGACTTAAAGTGTCCAAAATCTGCAAAAAAATTGAGCTGCGAATTGGGCATTTTCAGAAAGTCCCGCTCCCATTTTGTGACGTCACGCCAAGACGTCTTGCATTGCATTGCTTGTGAATCCAAACAATGGCTTCAGATTCGGAGAATATGCTTTCTTGTTACGCATCCAGTTATGAATATGATTCAAATAGCTCTGAAGAGCAAAGCATAAATGTTTGCAATCGATTAAAGAATTTATTTGGGCCATTTTGAGGCAACATTGGGGGAAAATCTCTCACAAAAAAAAGAGGCACAAAATGGCGACCTCCAGTGGAAGGACAATGCGTCCTTTTCACGGTCAGCAGGCGGTCCTTTTCTGACGTCACGTGAGGACTCGTCACCAACTCAAAAACAAGACTTCCTGAATGTTCAGCGCGAGTCTTAAAACGTAAAATATAGCTATATGCGGTGGAATCTTATTAAAATACGCTCAGTAGAAGTCATTTGAAGTGATTTTACAAATTATGGACACAACTTGTCCGGAGACGTCGGTTGTCCTTTAAAGCGAATCGGCATTGTCAGCTTTTTCACTACACATCTTCCCTTTAATCTCTGAAGACACACAAACCTGCAAAAAAAATAAAACTGCCCCGTGGTGCGACGAAACTTGAGGAGACATTGGCAAACCAAAAACCTTCAGTGCTTCTTTATTTATCTTATGTCTGCTGCCTTGCGGCAACACAAAGTCATGTCTTGGAATTTGAATGAGCCCAAAGTGCAAAGCTACTCTAACAATGAACAAGAGGATTAACAAATTATTTATAAAAGAAAGGGGAGGCCTGGCTAACTTGTTGTGTCACCTTGAAAAGTTCAGTTTGTGACTTATGAGGAAGGTACAGAGCGGAATGGCCATTAAAGTTATGACATTTGAATTAATGTCAGCATCACAGCTACAGCCGCTGCGCCTTCCATTTGCGCAGTCACACAACTCGCCTCAACCGCTGACAGTTTATGAGTAATGATGCTACCAAGAACCTGCGCGTGCCACCTTCTATCAAAAACGTGAGACTTTTGTATGCACTATAAACATGGCGGCCTCCTGTTCGTCCGGTAACTGTCTTTTGAGACGCAGTGATTGACGTGCTCATTGTCTTAGAAGCACATTGTGTGTGCTTATAAAGTGCACAATTGAAGAAAACAAAATGTAGCCGTCAACAAAGACGTTAGCAAGTCATATATTGGGGCAATTCGCTATACGACCATCTTTAAACATCATTTCGTTTTTCTTGGACTTCCTGACACGTCATATCCTGCCCGCCTTTTCATGACGTCACATCCTATACGTCACATCCTGTCCGTCTTTTATAAAGCTCCCCCAATACATCTCTCTCTCTCTCTAAGACAAATCAACGCTACGATTCCCTCACAAGGTAACATCTGCGTGTGACTAGACCAACAACAGCCTTGCCAGATCCATATCTTTGTAAAGAAATAGAGTTAAATATTACTTGAATAGGCTTCAGGTTGATGATTAAACAGAGCCAACAAGTGAGGCCATTTCTTTGTCGTCAGTTGATAAGATCCTCAACATTCCTCCCTTTCACAAATGGATAACAGTGTAGTATTAGGTTTGCGTTTTGATGTAGAATAAATAAAGAATTCTAAACTTTTTTGTTTGAATACTTCACCTTGATTTGTAAAGTTGGAAGGCATTTTCATGTTTTTTTTCCATTTCACTACCTTTGTCATGATGACATAGATCATAGAAGCACAACAGAGACAAAAACACAAAAACGGCATCGACATGTCTAATGTGACGTCCCTATTGTGGAGTGAAAAGGCACCACTTTTTGAATGATGTTGTAAACACGATCATACTGCACTCACTATAGCGACGCTCGCACTGGCTGAGCTGCAGAGGAAAAAGGTCAATGTGATCAATTCACCGAAGCAGGCCCTAATGTCTGCGACTTCATTTTATCACAACTTTGTCATTTTCATGGTTTGAGTTTTTTGGTGTTGTATTTTTTTATTTTTGGGGGGGTAAACACAAACCTAAGATGCACTCGTTTGGGGTGCATGGCGGCATGTCAGAATGTAAAGCGGCACAACAAAGCAACTGTCAGGGATGAGCTCACGTCCAAGAGATTGATCGACGTCAGCACTGCACAAAATGGGAAGGTATAACCCCGCACGAGAGACAGGAGCCTAGAAAGCATGAAGAAGCTTTTATTAAAAACTGAGAAGTGGCTACAGAATGTAGAACATCTCGTATACTCTTTCCACATGGAGACAATTGCATTTGGGCATATTGAGCTGGTTGAATATATGAAGTATGCACACCGATGTGCGCATTTTCATGGTAGGACCTATTAGCAACTGATCGAAAAAAAATCCGATTTGCAGAGCATAATGTACGAGGAAGACACACGCTGATGCCTGCGCGCACACGGACAGGCTGTATAAACAAAGGGTAGTCTGTGTATGTGTTGGATGAGAAGGAAAATGCCAAGAGTAAGAAGGGTGGGGGGTGAGTGAGGAATAGCTGACAGACAAGCCATGTAAAGTCAGGAAAAATGAATGACAAAACTTTGCGAGTAACGAAAGAAAGAATAAAATTAAAAGCGAGCATGGGTATTGAATGAGTCATAACGTTGCTGCTGAGAAGTGTAAATTTCCCCACTGTGAGATTAATACAAGTTAATCTAATGTAATGTAATGTAATGTAATGTAATCTAATCTAATGACTGCGGCTTTCAACACATACCTCGTAGCAGACGTGCCCATTCCCCATGACGTCCCCGATGCACTGGTGAAAAGGACACTTTGAATCTCTCTTTCAAAGTGTTTAAAATTGGATGACTGTGTCTTTATGATGTCATATTTTGTTATTATATATTACATATTATATTTTTTTGTTCTTTTGACCTCAAGATTGCACCGCGAGAGTGGCTGCCTTTACATCAGCTCCTGTATTTGTTTTTCTACTTCATCCTTTCCTTTACTGCGAGACTAATAAAGGCTAATCCAATCCAATCTCCCCTTTTAACATTCACTCTTTTATTTGATGACATGCTACTTAAAACATGGCTATGATGAAATTTCTTAGGAAAAAATGCTTTCCTAAACCAAAACAAATTGCACTTGCTAAAAAGACTAAAAGCGATCATTATATGACATTAAAGGTCCCATGGTATGTTTTTCTTCTGAAATCATACTAAATTCCAGCTCTGTGGTTGGTGCTTTATGTGAACCCTGCATTCTGTGCCCTCCCCGAAAGAACAACATTATGTTGGGAGTTTGGAGCAATTGGAGTCATTGGGTTCCCTGGCAAGACGACAGCCCATTAACCAGGGCTGCTGACTGCCTCCAAATGGGTGACGAGTGTCAAACTGAGCCTCGACCATATTAGTGAGGAAGTGCACGGCTGCATGTTGTCGCGCCACAAGACACAAACCTGGAATGCTTATAGCGCAGTTGAACACCTTATTTTGACTTTTCATGTAACCCTGAAAAGGACGTAAACAGACAAGAGATGTGCACTTTGAATTGGCCAAATTTTCCAAGCTGTGTGCTTTGCATGCGTGCAGTCACATCCACAAAGTGGTTGTCATTGTGATTGGTTCTCTTTGCCAACCCACAATAGCCAATTATGTATTATTATACACCACGGCAGCTCTTGTGGTCTGCATGCATCAATGTGTGTGTGTGTGTGTGTGTGTGTGTGTGTGTGTCTGTGCCCATATACGAGGGTGTCATCTTGAGTGTGATTGGCAAATTGCTGGTTATGTATTACAATGTGCTGAAAGAAAGGGAGGAAATATGTCAATGAGATGCTGCAGACAAGAAACATATAAAACGAATTGAAAAAAAAAAAAAAACACAAATTAAGGACATTAAGAGGCTGATTGTATTTGACAGTGGTAGAAAGGACAACCTCATAGGGAGTCACAGACCTCCAGTGAGTTGCGTGCTGATGACAGATGTCTGGTGGCCCGAGACATGCGAGATGCCAGCCAAGCCAAATCGGAGCTCACCACTAGTGTTCCATCATGGATGAGCAGGATATGACTGAGTACGATGTGGCTGGATTTTTAAACCTCATATCAAAGTGTCTAGAAAGCACGATGGTGTTTCAGGGCACACAAAGGATCGCATATACTGCAAAATGTCAGCCTGATTGAAAGCAGCGCATTGTGAATAACAACATTGTCAAGTCCATGACAACAAACCACAACAAGGTTGAACTCCCCCACTTCCATTTCAGAAGAGATCTAATTAAAACAACCAAAACACAAAACATGATTAAGCAATCCATGCCAGAATCAACATAAAGAAAACAAAAAGAAAAAGGGAATTTAAACCAATGTAAGACAAATCAAGGTTATCTCATCTCATAACTTCTTGTCCAACATCTGTCTATTATTATCATCTTAAAATATACATTAAAACCCTCTGTTCGACTTTCACCGATAAACATCCTTGAATATGATATTTAATCACACCAGAAGCACAAAGCATAAACTGGATATTTGTGGTGATAGTACAAATTCATTCAGGCATTAATGCAAATGACGACTGAGAGGAGATCATCTTTAGTCGACGCCTCTATTACATGAGATGAATGAGCATCATTTCATTTACCTCAAATATTTCTACCTCCTGCCGTCTTCAGGCATTGTGAATTGACTCATAACACGCAAGACACTAACTTCAGAAAAAAAATGCCACATGGGGTCATTTCTTGTGTGTGTGTGGTTGTTTGTGTGTGCCTCTGTCTGTCTTTCTTTCTGTATTTAAGCAATTGGAAGGCCGCTTGTCCGCTACATGAATGTAATACCATAGATTCCCCCGTCACACAATATTCTGGATTGAGACTCTTTGCACTGCGTTGTCAGTATTTCCATTTACTGATTAGTCAGTAGAACATATCCGATACTAATTGAAAGGTTTTGAGAGAAGAGATATGATGAAAACAAAAGAGAAGCTGTTTTTAAGTACCCCTGAGGAAAACATTTATCACCTCGAGAATGGGTGACAAGATTTTTAATTTATCCCACATCATCTTTTTTTATGACCAAGTGTAGATTTATTTTTTAAGTCAAACTTCATTTTGGTCATTTTATTAGTGAGGTATTGTGCCATTTAGTTGGTTTGGGGACGGGTGTACAGGGAGACATGCTAGAACAGGGCCGCCAGGGCCTGCAAGTCCTTCTCTGCTGGCCTAAAAATATCTAAATCACGGACTGGGGTTAATTATATTTTGTCCATGATTCCTTATTAAATTAACCCAATTGTCTTTTGGCTTCCTTTCACCACTTTTCCCCTGTTGCGCTGCTTCCAGATGTGTGTTTTCGTATTTAAGCATTGAACCAATCACATTTCGCCAATCAGAGTTCGAGTTGGCAACACAAGGTCCGCTCGAAGGCACTGGCTAAGTCAGTTTTCGTAAATTATGATTGGCTAGTCACATGATTGGCTAATCACTAGCCAATCATAGTATTGCTAGCCGCAAGTGATAAGCGCATACTGGCCAGAGCTAGCACAATGTATCGGTAGTGAGCTGCATAAGCAAATATATTGTGTTGATTTAATAGAAGTTTTGTCAACCCACAATAGCCGAAGGAGAAGAAGAAATGGATTTGGTTGGAGATTGACCATTTTCAAGATGGACGTTTCGAGAAAAAAAATGGACATCATTAAGAAAGGTCGGTCGGTAAATTCCTGGCTAATGGTACCCTCTTGTGGACTTGTAGTAAATCACACGGCACTTCTTTCAATCTAGATAGACTATTGAAGGCCTAGCAATGAAATTCACGGCGCACCACTGAGTATTAGGATGGATTTAAGTCGATTTAGGAATGAACTCCATCTCAACCCACGATTATAAAATACAATTGATTTGGAGTAAATGTGAAGTCACGTGTTTGATGATTAATTGTGAGCAAAACCCTCAACCGACATAATCTCATTAGAATTGCTCTGCATTCTAAAACTAACATTTACGTGTTTGTGAGTACGCGTGTGGGCCCTCCACTAAGCGAGATCCGGGGCCATCCTAATTATGTGGTGTGACTCATGTGAGGGTAATTACAGCATGCGAGACAGTGGGAACAAGGCTACTAGTGACCCAGAAATCCGCGGGCTAATGAAGCGATAAGACACACACTCTTTCTCTCCTCTCGCCCACATGCTCACCTCATAGGAAGGAAAGCGGACAGAGCTCAGGAAAAAGAAAGTCAAACAGCCACCAGGGGGATAATGTCTGCCTCAGACTTTATTAGGGAGAGTGGAGAGATTTGGGAGGAGCTGCCAGGAGACGGCCTGTCAGGCGCCGACCTCTTCCTCGTGCCCACTAATCTGCCTACTCTTTGTTCTCCGTCATATCTGGCCAAGGCTCCACAGGACCCAGGTCCCACGCCACATGGCCAGATTAAGTCGGACTGGCCAAAGTTAAATTCCCTTTTGAAGAATCGTTGAGGTGTAATCGTTGTGTGCCAAGGTGCAGGCTCCACATTGTGCAAACACAGCAGACAAAGCGACTTGTGTGCGGTTGCTTGGCTCGGCACATGCTGAAAACACTCAAGGCTTCTTTAAAATGTCATCTAAAGGTTCATGTCAGGCCGGTTTATTCCCTTACACTTTATAGTCATGGAAGGTTGTTGTTGTTGTTCTGCTTTTTGTTCTTGTTTTGAACCTGAGTGTTTAAGAAATGAAACATTTAAATACACATCTTTCAGTTTTGACATCTAAATAAGTAATTCATGTTTTCTCGACCGCAACGGTTGGCATCAGCCTGTGCAATCAAATGTCACGGCTGTGTCCGCACATCTTCAGTGACAGCAAGGCTGCAGTCTTCAATTACATATTAGTGAAAATATGACATAATTTGGGGCATAAGTCAAATGGTCATTATTACTCAACTTTGACATTTTCAAAAAATGACGACCGATATTTTATTTTAGAAAAAATACTTTATTATTACACTCTATCTCTTGTTTCTATTTATAATTGTATTTTATTCATTATAATTGTATTTTATTTATTATTGTATCTATGCTTGTCTGTGACTGTAAAGTGTCCTTGAGAACTTTGAAAGGTGCTTGAAATAAAATGTATTATTATTATTATTATTATTATTACTTCCACAAAAGTAGCAATTAATAGTGTACTGATTTTGCTAACTTGTTTTTTTTCGGTTCGCAAAAGAAGCAGCTACTTATTGATTATTCTTAAATATATTTTTAATAATAATAATAATAATAATAATAATAATAATAATAACAATAACAATAATTATAATAATAACAATACTACTACTACTACTACTACTAATAATAATAATAATAATAATAATACATTTCATTTATAAGTGCCTTTCAAAACTCTCAAGAACACTACAGTCACAGGATATTTTTTCTGCTTTTAACTCATTCATTGCCAGACGTGCAAAAATGTGTCCATTCCAGTGCCAGGGCTTTTGTCATTGTCACTCGAATTCCAGGACCCACAGAATATTGAGTTTTAGGACTATTTAAACATTCAATACAGCGTTGGAAACCTTGGACTCTTTTCTTTCATCCGAAAAAAAAAAACAGTTAATTCCATAATTATATGGGTCTGGAGTTATATGAGCTTGAAATCAGGGTGGCTGTCCAAAATACAATGAATATATACATATCATACATATGATATATAATATCATCCTGAACTTTATTTTTTCTTTTTTTTTTCTTCTGCATGACCTCACTTCAACCTTTTTTGTTTTTTGCATTACTACACTACATCACTTTACATCCGACACTACCTCACTTTACATTTACAATTTACATTTATTGTCTGTTGTCAATTGCCCGTCTTTTTTAGCCACATTATAAATGCCTTGTACACTGCGTCCGAGAGGACAGTAGTTTCATCTGTGCTGTATGTCATGTATATTAGCAAATTTGACAATAAAGCTGACTTTGACATGATATTGGTTTATACAGCACTTTATCAACAGTTGAAGCTGGAACAAAGCGCTAACATTGAAAAAAAAGGGAAATGCTGCCCCCTTGTGGATGGGAAAAACATTGTCAGTGGTCTGACCAGCACTTAATCGGCATGCCAAAAAGAAAAACCAAAACTCAATAACATTCCGGAATGGAGCTCTATGTCATATTTTCAATTCCCGAATAAATTCGGGCAGGGCAGTGAATGAGTTAACAACAACAACAACAAAAATAGAAAAACTCACAACTGCAATAATCTACAAAAGAAAATATACGGTCAAGTCATCAAACAAACCCTTACGTACAATTTGCTGAATAGTTTGGGACAGGTTCAGTGCTTTCAATTTAGCTATTTCTGGACCACATGCAAACATCATGTGCACAACAAACACTAAAATCGATCACATATTTGTGCCTTGGCAACAACTTGTCGTAACCACCCGAGTCTTCACATAAATCACAAACGCTGGCCATGAAAATACCATATTCTGGGACAGAAATGCAAAATGTCATCGCAAGAGAGGGCTCCTGCATCATTTCCCTCAGCACTGCATGTGTGTTAATAAAAAGAGGAAGCAATAATAAAAAAAAATGCCCCAAGATAACTTCAGGGCTATTCACATCGCACTGAAATGATTTCAACATCGCCTTCATTTAGCTGAACTCGTGTGCGAATAGTGTGACATTGGTGCATAGCAATGAGCTTCAGAGAAGCACAGCAACAAAAGAGAGTGGTGTTTCCGCCTTGCACACACCGTTGCCAGAACATAATCTTGATGTTCCAGGCGGAATTAATTTAAATCCTTGTCTAATGATATTAAAAAGGATCAATTTCACTGCAGCTTCAAGTTAAACGGCAAATGATTCAGTGCGGTTTCTTTTTCTTGTGGCAGTCTGAGAATGTTTCACGGCAGCTGCTGTGTTACATAATGTTTTCTGGTGCACTTGGAAATGGAAAATTCTTCAATTGTGTATCCGGAAAAAAATGTTTCCGCCGACCGTCACGACATTGACCTCTGCTTGAGTCAGAAATAATAAGACTGGTTGAAGGTCGCACGGGTTCGATACAATTACGTCTCCTTTTGCTGTTAAAATGCAATGGCGAGCCACAAGGTGGCAGTAGACATACTTGATATTTATACTGGCACAACGCTGCCAAATGGAAATATTCTTTTGTTCAAATTTAGTCATAGATATCTAGTTAATATTGTTACAAACCTCTGCTAAGTGTTCTGTATTATTCACAAAGAGATAAACAAGACATAAGGGCAATGTTTTACGTTATAGGCATTGGAACTTCCAGCAAGATCGTGTTGGCAGTTTTTGTGTAGTCCTGCTATATACACGTAACCAAAACTAGTTATACATGGAGCACAAAGCCACTAAGGTGAAATATTTATTAAAAGTAGAAGTAAATAAACATTGGAGCAATGTTTCTTCAATATGATTACAGTTAGTTGGCTGTGTTTTTATGGTTTTTGCTTCCGTGTCCCGATAGTGCCCCAAAAGTCTTTAAAGTCTTCGTCAAACAACACGTTGGCAGCGGCTGCCATGACTACCACTGCCAAAAATATGGCCTAACGTGACATTAAATGTCTTTTCTTCAATGTATTATGTGTCATAACATCTCCACTGAAGTGGCAGGCGAAGTACAGTAAAGTCTCGTTATATCGATATCGGATATATCGATAGTCCCGGTTATATCGATACTATTTCTATGCGCGCACGGAGAAAATTACATGCAAACAGGGTCGGATATATCGATAGTCCCGGTTATATCGATATTTTTTCGGACTCCCTTGAATATCGATATAACGAGACTTTACTGTAATACCAAACACAACCCACTCGCAATGTCTCTTATTGGTCGGCGAGGCACACATTCAGGTTATTCACAACCTACGCTGCATTTGCTCCTTTGCAGACACAACATATGTATATGGTGTGTGTGTGTGAGAGAGAGAGAGAGAGAGAGAGAGAGAGAGAGAGAGAGAGAGAGAGAGAGAGAGAGAGAGAGAGAGAGAGAGAGAGAGAGAGAGAGAGAGAGAGAGAGAGAGAGAGAGAGAGAGAGAGAGAGAGAAATGTCCTACCCTAGTCACACTCCTTACAAAATGGCACTTAAACATATACTGCATAAACACAAGCACCAATAAACAGACACGCACTCACACACACTCATTGGCTAGAGGCACTTAATTTCCTATTCCACCCCCTCGCCTCACCCTGTGCACCCCTCATATCCCACTCAGGCCTAGCACTAATGTGCACTGTTACTATAGAAACCTGACTGATCCTGGCGGGCATTTACGGCATAAGTAATAAAATCAACAGCAAAAGGCACACCTCCAACACTTTAGAGTGTGTACCTGGAAGCATGTAATCAGCACACATATATTTATATACTTTTTACATTACCTTTAGTCATGGTTCATCTCTGAGCAGGGCGCTTTTGAAGTGGGAGCTGAAATAGCGAACAAGAAAAGAGTACAGTATAAACGTTCTGCAAAATTGATCCATCAACAGAAGCTTCGTCTGATGAACAAATAATTTTTGTTATCATCTAAGAAGAGTCATTTGCTTGATAACGTTGTCTGTTTGATAAAGACAAATGAAGTGAGGCTTGCAGATGCCCTGGTTGCCAAAGTGGGCCAATCAATTCCTCAACAGTCAGGTTTCATAGATTTTCGCACTTTGAGACCCTTATTAGGACTGTAGTTGCTCACAATGCTACTGGAACGAAAGAAAAAATATCTCTATCGATATTTAAAACTATATGTCGATTCACTGTGGCGACGTACCCCTGATGAAAAGAAGATATAAAAGTATATGTGATTATATGTTATATTATAATATAACATTATACTATCTATCTATCTATCTACCTACCTACCTACCTACCTACATACATATATAATGAAATATATACAATATATAAATATATATTGTGCATGGGGTCCTGATTGTGTTTTGATCCACTTTAAATGCAGCCTCTTTAAAAAAAAATGTTTCATCAATAGGTTTTGAATTAATTTTCAGTTGGCACAAACGTTTGAAGGGAAAAACACCGATGTAGTGACAGAAACAAAATTGTAAGAAACTAAACAATATATTTAAAAATACGTTACAAACATTTGCAGACACACAATCGTCAGTGTTTATTTTATGTCACTGTTCATGTAATGACCCAGAGTGATTTTGTAACCTGACTTGATGAGTAAAAAACAAACAAACGTGACGCCATAAGAACCTATAAATCGGTCTCCCTGTTTGAGAAAGGTTGCCCGTTGGGCATGTTGCTGTTCTGCCACCTACAGACAAAATTGAATACTACACCAACTGCGACCAAGCTAACTTGAGAGTGAAATCGGAGTTACTTGAGTTGAAGTCATTTATGAATCATCCAAAGCTATCCTGTTAATAAAATGTGCATTGCTCCTGCTTTTTTTGGGGGGAGAAACCCCACAGAGGGTTCCTTTCAAAGAATGAGAGGAAAAGTATTTTTCAGTTTTCAGGCTCAGACAAAGAAAGATGAAAATGGCACCAGAGTCGTGCACACACTTTCTCTGCTGCAGCTTTAAACAGGACAGAAAGGGGTGAACACATACTTTATATTTAGAATGGTGACGCCATGCAAAAGTCGACATGAGAGGAAAAGCTCGGCGATGCGTTTAAGAGCTGCATCGTCAATAATGGATAAGAGGCGGCCTTTTAAAAAGAGACGAGGATCGCCACTCTGTCTTGTCTGCTTCGTTTGCAAGTCTGTCCACTCTGGAGCGGATGTTGGTTAAATTTTCATATTTTGCTCCTTCTGGAGTTACAGAGGGTGGTTACACACATACTGAGAATTGGGCTGTATTTAAACATTTCCCACATGTTCAGATTAAAAAAAAGCAACATTTAAATTGCCCATTTTCAAAATAGGTGATCATGTTCATGATACTTCGACAAAGGTAGGAAACCAATCAACCTATGCTTACGTTTCCAAATGAACACTTCTAATACATTCCTTGGAAATCAAAATATATTTTCGGATACTGTATAATATCCCTATTATGTACAAATATTTTCAGAACAAGACTTGGGCCTGCAGCCGACATGTCGGCGATCCTGATGTGTGTGGACAGGGACAGATTCTGGACACAACACAAGTTCTCAGCCATAATGTAATAACCAGACACGCCCATCCATGAGCCCATCCTTTTTTTAAAATATTTATTTATTTATTTATTTATTTATTCCTGCATTCATGTATTTATTTATTTATTTATTTATTTATTTACTTATTTATTATTTAGCTATTAATAAATGTATTCATTTATGTACTTATTCATTTATGTATGTATGTATTTCTGTATTTATTCCTATATTCATTTTTCTGTTTATTTATTTATTTATTTACTTGTTTATTTATTTGTTCATTTATTTGTTCATTTATTTATTTTCTGTATTATTTATTTATAAATGTATTAGTTTATGTATCATTTATTTCTATATTTATTTATCTGTTTGTTTATTCATTCATTTACTCATTCACTTATTCATTCATGTATTTATTTATTTATTTATTTATTAATTTGTTTATTTATTTATTTTCTTTTTTATTCATTCATAAATGTATTCATTTATGTATGTATTTCTGTATTGATTTATTTATCTGTTTGTTTATTCATTCATGTATTTATTTTTTTCATTTATTGATTTATTCATTTGTTCATTTATTTATGTATTTATTTATTATTTATTTTCTTTCACTGCTATTCTTTCCGGACGTCTTCCCTGTGATGCCTTGCTACCTCTCACAGGTTAATCTTGGCACTATGGCAGACATCTGGTTTGTGGGTGGACACTCGCCATTGTTGGTGGAGATATCCGCTTATATGTGTTCAACTGCATTGTCACTCTTTTAAAAATATATACGATGTCCTCCAACACTAAAAATAAGGTAAATGTGCCTTGGTCTACTTTCCCATGGTCCAAATACATACAGTGCAAAAAAAAAAGACTTTGAGCCACCCACATCCAACAATCTTTCGAGGCTTCACATGAAAACGTTTTAGCATTTGAAGGTCGTCAAAACAGTAAGCCCTTACCCGCCTCAGTGAACAGGTCCCCAGTGCTGTTTCATCTTTGAGGTTTGAAAGACTCAGAAATCTCCCCAGAATTCTCCTGCAACACAGAAGGAGAGGGTGGGAAGGTGTGGGAAAGTGATGAGGAGATTAGGAAAGAGAGCTTTTGCCTTTCAAAATTCAACACTCTTAAAATCAACTCAGACTTTGGGCTATGTTCCCTCTGGTGCTCAGATGGGTGTGTGTATGTATGTGTGTGTGTGTGGTGTTTTATGCCACTGCGTTTGGACTGTAGTAACCGACGTGTATCCGGAGTTCAACTGCTACGGCCAAGTTCTAAAAGCACACGGGTCAAACGGGCAGCCCCGCTTCAGCTCCCACACCGGGGGGTGCTTTTAAGGCTTATAAAAGGCTATCTTCTTCTTCATTCCAGCCAAATGGAGTATGCGGTTGTGTTTGTGCGTGTGGCCGGGTAGGTGAGTGTGGGAAAAGCATGCAGCACCTCTGTATGATTAGCACACATTCTGGCAGATCAAACGGGCAAGTGCGTGTCACGTGTTTTTATTGCAATTCAAATGACCTTGTTGGTGTCATCGGTTGCAATGTATTAAAAAGATCTCCAGGTTAGATGTCCGGATTAGAAATGTCTTTCTTTTGTGTCGACTTAAATACATGAACAGCCATAAATCTCTTGATAATCTATACAGCTTGTCCTCATTTTGGATTTAGTGTGCTGGAATTTATCCCATCTCACTTTGGACGAGAGTTGGATCTATCCATCCGTCCACCCAGGTCCGTCCATCTATCTGTCCGTCCATCTAGCCAACCTTCCACCCATCAATCAATCCATCCGTCCATCCATTAGTCCACCTAAGTCCGTCCATCTATCTGTCCGTCCATCCGTCTATCCATCTAGCCGACCTTCCACCTATCAATCATCCATCCATCCATCCATCCATCCATCTTTCCATCCATCTAACCGTCTGTCCGTCCATCCATCCATCTATCCATCTATGCTTCCATCCATCAATCATCCATCCATCCGTCCATCTTTCCATCCATCCATCGATCTATCCATCCAAGATAGCCAGAAGAGATTTGAACTCAGAACTCCAGAATTGTGATGGAGACACGCAAGCTGTCTAACATACAATTGAAACCAAAAAGCTTCTCTTTAAAAGACACATTTTGTTTGATACGTAACAGTAAAATCCAAGTCCAACCGTGACATTATAAAGCTAAGCTACATTATTTCAGTGAGCACAATCATGTCTCATTTCCAAGTAGAGAAAGGTGCCATAACACATATCTACCACTAAGCGGTGCTGTTACACCATTCCTCCATTTTTACTTTGGAACCGACTGAGTAAATAAAGCCAGATGATGATGGCAGCATATATTATTGCCTGATGTAACGATCATCGGGGACTGCCATGTGAATAAGTACAACACTTGGCTTCAGTGCAAAGCATTTTAGACTGACAACACCTTACTTTTGGGTTTAAATATAATAAAATAAATATCACACATTTATGTGATGTTTGCAAAAAAAATGAGGATATGAAAAAAAACAGCATTGTGTGAAGTTTACTTTTAATGAAACATTTTTAGAGAAAACAATTTAAGTTACATTTAGCCAAACATGACACAGAGAACCAAACATTTATGGTAATGGGCAAATATGCTAAATAATAATAATAATAATACATTTTATTTCAAGCGCCTTTCAATGCTGTCAGGGACATTTTAAAGTCACAGACAAGCATAGAAAAAAACATATACAATAATAAATAAAATACAGTATTATCAATAGAAACAGGAGATAAAGCTAAAGAGTCAAAGGGGCGGGACACTTTACACGGTGGTGCCACCTTTACCAGTGTCTATCATGGAATATGTGATGGTAACTCTTGAATTTACAGCTGGCTGCTCAGTAAAATAATTTATTTTCGAGACCGCTTCTCCTCATTAGGGTTGCGGGTGAGCTGGAGCCTATACCATCTGACAGTTAGATTATTCAAACTCACACACATGCTTTTGGAAAGTGGGAGTAAGCACCCAGAGAAAACAAGCACAAGGATGAGGAGAATGTGGAAACGCCTCACAAAAAAGGCCACAGCCTGGATTGATGGTTTTACAGCCAATCGCAGGGGACACAGAGACAAACAAGCATCAGCACTCATAGTGAGGGATAATTTCAAAAGTCTGCCATGCCAGGCATGTTTTTGGAATGTGAAACAAAACCGGAGTACCTGAGAAGACCTAAATAGGTACATGCGAAAACGTGTACTCCACACAGGAAGGAGCCAGAATTAAACGCCGTATCCCTGTATTGTGAGGCTGACGTGCTAACCACTTGACTACTGGCCTACTGTACTGTAATTATTCTTATTGTTATTCTTATTCTTGTGAATATTATCATTATTATTATTATTATTATTATTGTGAATATTATTATTATTATTATTATTATTATTATTATTATTATTATTGTGAATATTATCATTGTGAATATTATTATTGTGAATATTATTATTATTATTGTGAATATTATTATTGTGAATATTATCATTGTGAATATTACCATTGTGAATATTATCATTGTGAATATTATTATTGTGAATATTATTATTATTATTGTGAATATTATTATTGTGAATATTATCATTGTGAATATTACCATTGCGAATATTATCATTGTGAATATTATTATTATTATTATTATTGTGAATATATTCATTGTGAATAGTATTATTGTGAATATTATTATTATTATTATTATTGTTATTATTATTGTTATTATTATTCATGGTGGAGACACTTTGAGCCAAAAACTTCATTTATCATAAATTCTTGCAAGACAACAACTCCAATGACAACCATAAAAACAGAACAGATGAATAAAGTATTTTCCTTGTCTTTTTATTCCTGTTTCACTAGTCTTCATGTGGAAAATGACCTTGTTGATCGTACCCGTCCTGGGCCAACCAGAAGTAATTAACTAATTCGTTTCCATTCCAGAATTTATTCGGGAATTGAAAAGTGTGATGTTGTTCGGGTTTTGTTTTTTCTTGCAGTAGGTGCGGATAAAGCACTGCTCTGACCTTTGGCTATGTTTTTTTCCCTTCCACGAGGGGGCAGCATTTACCTTTTTGTCCATGTTAGCGCTTTGTTACAGCTTCAGCTGTGTTTAAAATGCTATATAAATCAATAGGTATGTATTGTATTTGATTTTTTACAGCCGCCCACATTTCAAGCTCAGATAACTCCAGACCCATATAACTACGCCAGTAATTAACTTGTTTTTCTGATGAAAGAAGAGAGTCTAAGGTTTCTAACGCTGAATTAAATGTTTATGTAATCCTAAAACTCAATATTATGATGGTCCTGCAATTTGAGTGAAAATGACAAAAATACTGGTACTGGAGTGGACATATTTTTGCACATCATCTGGCAGTCAATGAGTTAATACATCAGCAGCCTTGTTCAGAAGAAGACATATAAGATTTATACTTTACACGACCTATGCATTAAGTTGCAATTTGATATTTTCAAGTTTCTCTCACAACGAGAAGCCTAAAGACAACAATATGGAATGATTTAAGCCCTTACACACCCTGCCCAATCCCCATCAAAAATTCATTTAAATTGCTGGATTTATCTGTGATACGAAGTAAAATATATTAAACCAGAGAGATATGCTATGAGATGACATGCACATTAAAATCTGCTTCAAAATAATTTTCATCTCGGGCTGCCCGCTTGGAATACCAAGTTCAGCATCACGATGACTTCTGATCGCCAACTTCATGGTCTAAAAACTGACATCATGGTCAAGAACAAATACTAAAATGCCTCTTAAAAAAAGCTTATGCAAATTAATGATACATCGTGATGGCTTTCAGTTTTTCAGGCTTTGATTCCCCTCAGGGAATCTCACAGGAAATCCCTTCTGAGAACTTTGAGTGAAGCGACAAAAGACAAAAAAAACTTTTAGTTAATTCCATGAACCAAACGATTCATGCAAAGCAATGTCCCAGATAAAATTGTTTTGATGTGTAACCCCAAGCAGGTCAAATCAGCGAATCTTCAGTCACTCAGCATGTGTGAAACATTCTTCTTAGGGCTCTGTCAACTAGCCTCAACATCAAGAAAAGTGGGTAAGCGGGGCAGCAGATGTGCTGTCTTTCAAGTAAGGACATGTTGGCTTTTTTTTTGCAGCACTATAGGAGATGATTATGATGGACAGCCCCCCCTCCGACCCCCTCCTGCCCACCCTGACAGCACTGGGTAGCTCCTTCAGCCAGAGACTGTTACACGCACGATGCAAGAAGGAGAGGTACCGCCGCTCGTTCGTACCGATTGCTGCCAGGCTTCACAGTTCTCAATAATCACATGTGAAAAAAACAACAAAGAACTGGACACTTGTACTGTAAATATGGGTTGATGCAATACAGCGACATACATCAATATGCCTTTTTTGATACAGTAAAGTCTCGTTATATCGATATCGGATATATCGATAGTCCCGGTTATATCGATACTATTTCTATGCACGCACGGAGAAAATTACATGCAAACAGGGTCGGATATATCGATAGTCCCGGTTATATCGATATTTTTTCGGACTCCCTTGAATATCGATATAACGAGACTTTACTGTATTTGCACTATGTACAGTTTTTTATGAAACGGTTTTGCACATTTACAGTATACAGTTGACATTTTTATTTTGCTATGCTTAGAATATCTTGTTTTCTATCCTTTCACCCCGCCCCCACCCCATCCCCTTTCAAATTGCTGCTGTCGACTGCAATTTTCCCCATTGCGGGCCGAATAAAGGTTTTCTGATTTTGATTCTGATGGACAACTTACACAATTAGAAGCCACTTACAGAGCCAAAAAAGTCCTCCTTAGCTTCTCCCTAACAGTAAACGGGGCCCACGGTTCGAACCAGGGCTTAGAATTTCCAATATGAAAGACTGAAAATCCGAAATTGTTCCTACCATTCAGACTCCAGTCTGCCTATTGCCATAAAGTAGCCGCCGGGATGTGCTACGACAACCCCTTGTGAAGATAAGCGGCTCAGTTAATGGATGAAGGGATATATAACATGAGGTGCACAAAGATGTTTTGTGAAACCCTGCCATATTTTTGCATAATAATCATATATTCTTGATTTCCAGTGAAATACAGATGACAGAGCAGAACCTTGAGGGCGTAGCTGGGGTGGTATGGGAATTATTGCTTAATGATGACAATTGTAAATCGTCATTTGGTCTATGGCAACGATTGACTCAGCTTTGTCGTACTTTTTAAGACGTATTCCAGACTGTTGTGCTCGAGGCCAAAGAAACGAAAGAGCTAGCTAGTCAGCGACATTTAAAAAAAAAGTGTCTCCAATCCTGTCACGATGCAAGAATAATGAGCACGTAAAATGGAATTACAAAGAGGAAGGGATATCGAGAGTACCAATGTGGATGTGCAAATTAAGTAGAAGGGGGAGGGAAAAGGAAAGACATTTGACATCGGTTTTGTGACTACCGAGCTAAATTACAATAAGGTAAATTTAATTGTATTGCACAAATTACACCCGTTCCACTTATCTCTCACAGTTGTGCAATTTTGACATTTTTTAGTTAGATAAGAAACACCTGTCATGATTTGCACCATGTCAGATTAATTTCAGCGGAATTAACACGAAAAATGTGGTAAAAAATAT